>NC_057808.1:137709821-137717915 GCF_018294505.1 Triticum aestivum
CCGCCCCGCGCCGCCGCACGCGTCGCCCCGCCGCCCGACCCGCCACCCGCCGGAGCCCCGCCGCCGCCTCTCGCCCGACGCTGCCACCCGCCGAAGCCGCTAGCCACCGCCGCCTTCACGCGAACCGAGGTAGCCGCCGGTTTTTGCTCGAAAAACCGTTCGGTTTTATTTCGAAACCGAGATGCGTTTTTTATATTAGATCGGTTTATTTTTTTCCGGTTTAGTTAAATAGCGAACGCCCGTTCGTTCGTTTTAACGAACGGTTTTCGTTTTTTTACAGACAGCGAACGTTCGATCGTTAGCCTGTTCGTCAGTTTTTCTTTTTCTCGGATTTTCCGCGATTATTCCTGATCGCGATTTCCGATCTGTTTTTCGTTTTAGTATAACTTTTCGCTCGTTTATCGGAATCAAGCGATTCAAGCGCCTAATTCTCTTTCCGTTTAACCAACTCAAACAAGTTTTTGCTACTGTAAAATTTGACTTAGATCCAGATTAGTAAACGAAGCTTGTTTCTTTCGCCGCTTGACCTTCGTTGCTTCGTTTGAATTGATTCTTTTTTTTGCAAACCAGAGTTCTTAAGTTGAACTTTATGGTTAGATCTCTTATTTTGAGGTTTATTTTGTGCACCCTTGCCTGATTGCTTATGTATGTATTGTTTGTTTGCGATAGAGTACCCGGAGTGCGAAGCGTGCTACTACGAGTCTCTAGGTTTCACGGATCATCAGCAAGGCAAGTAACACTTTGATCATACTTTTCATCACCCAGTTTTATTGCATTAGATCAATCCTCAAACAGTTGCATGATTAGGATCTGATTAATATGTGGGTTTTGGGAAGTAGATGAGGTAGTACCTATTGTCCTGTTTACTATCAAACCTTTGGGAGTTACTTCTACGTTTGCTTATATTGCTATGCTATGCTCGTAGACGTGGATTGGGTTTGAGTGATTTCTTCATGACAGATGTGAGATTATTAATTCATGGTTCAACATAAGGTGGCTACTTTAATGTACATCTGGGTGGATTGAGGCACCTGGAGAAACCAGTGTTGCCTGTATTTTTGGATATCCCGGAGTACCCGTGTGATCATCCTATGGACCGCCACCCAGACTCAAAGGGATCATGAGATTATTCATGCTAGAAATTCTGTGTGCAGCCACAAGCTATTATGGGCTCTAGCATAGTTGAGTAGGTTACATGACCTCTTGAAGAGGTGGGCTAGCAGATGTAGGGGAAAGTAGGTGTAACTGTCCACCCGGAGTAAAGAGTAGTGTTTCTGAAAGACTGTGTCTCGGTTATCCGTTTCTCAAACACCATGTAGTGCGAGAAATCAAGCGGAGGCGATCGAGTCTTGTGGGGAAAAGTGCACAAACCTCTGCAGAGTGTACAAACTAATCATGATTAGCCGTCTCCCCGATTATGGATATCTTGAGTATCTAGTTCTTGGATTATCATGTGAATCTCATCATCATGTTACTTAATTTAATTTGATTAGGTTAATCACGTTCTTAATTGGGATTGAGTTGCAGGTACCTTCTCAATGTTTAACAACCACCATGATAGTTAAATAAAATTTATTCCTTTGTGGTCGGGAAAAATTGCCTTTTCGCAAAACTGTAATCATAGAGCTTTCCACCAGCCAAATATGCATGTAGTGATAGCATTATTCTGTTCATTACTGTCTATGTGTTACTTTGCCAGCATATTCCATGTGCTGACCCGTTTTCGGGCTGCAACGTATCATGTTGCAGACTTTTCAGACGACGAGTAAGGAGCCTTAGGTCGTGGTCTTATAATCAGTGATGCCGTTGGAGTTGATGGACTCACTTTATCTTCCAAGCCTTCCGCTGTTATCATATTTTAGATGGACTTAAGCCATATTTATTGTATTGAGTTGTCTTGAACTATTCGGTGTAATAAGTGTGTGATTGCTACTCTGTTATAAATCCTTCAAAGTACTGTGCGTGTCAGCATTACCGATCCAGGGATGACACTAATGCACAGAGACTAGACTGTTTGAGGCTGGTCGCTACAGAGATGGTATCAGAGCACACGCTGACTGTAGGACACGACCACTAAGCTAAAGCCCTAGATCACTACTCTCTTCTCATTTCTGACTCCTCTCCTTTCTTCGACTCTTTTAGGATGGCGGATGCAAGGAACAAGTTCGCGCAACCAGATGAGGATACACCTTTTGGACGACACTTGAAGGAAGTTACTAAGTACCTGAACATCGGAATACCAAGCTTCACCGGAACCTACAACGCCACACTACCAGAAGAGGAGCTTTGGATGATTCAAGGTCAAGTTCCAGGAAGGACGTTCACGCCAATCACTGAGCCCATAGAGTTTTCCTTTGATGCACCAACCTGGAGTCTAGGAAAGAGCATGGTAGCCCACATCACCATGGGACGCATTGGCGAACTGTACCACAATGATCTCAAGGATACTATCTATCAGATTTGTGGGCGCCGAGACGAGCAATGGGAGATGATTAGTACCAGGAAGGATAGATCTATTGCAGCTTTCATCCAGGAGTTAAACCAGCACATTCGTCGCCAGGAGAACCAGATGTGCGCAGACATGATAGAACTAAAGAAGGCAAAGACTAGGATCATGGAACTGGAGGAAGAACTCAAGGCTACACGCGAGGATTATATGGAGGAAATCGTCGCACTAGTGGAGAAGAATGACGACCTGACAAAGAAGCTAGGAGTTCTCATGGAAGACCCAGCACCAGGAGGAGATGATGACGATTCTACTTGCCCGGAGAATTACATCATCATTGACGACACTCACTCGGACCCCAGTGAGGATGATTGGGAGGATGAAGCCGGAGCAGATATCATGGGGTCTTCGACTGAGCAATTTTTCTAGTAGACCACCAAATTAGTAGTAGTATTCCACCATGTATATATTATAGTCCAAGCACTTTGTAATGATAGTTAGATCGATTGTATGCCTTCTTTGAATTGATTGGAGTGATATGATTGTGTTTGTCTCATGTGCATATGGGTAGTGTTTTCCCTCTAGACCTCATTCTATTCTATTTTCTCATCTTTTCTAAACCATCATATGCCTCCGAGACGCGACACCGGATTTGTTTTCCCACCGGAGATCACTCAGTTGATTCAGTAGCAGAATGCCCTGATGCAAGTGCTAGTTCAAAACCAAGGCAACAACAACAACAACAACCCACCACCACCACCACCTGTTGATCACTTAGCCCGATTTCTTAGCCTGAATCCGCCGGTGTTTTCCAGTAGCACCGAGCCGATTGTGGAAGATGATTGGCTCCGCAAGGTCGGAAGGGAGCTGACCACTGCAGGATGCACAGATGCGAAGAGAGTGCGTTTTTCCGCACATCAGCTTGATGGACCCGCAGCATCATGGTGGGAGAATTACACAAACACTCACCCCATTGACACTGTCACATGGGACCAGTTTCAGCAAGCTTTCCGTACTGCCCATGTTTCAGCAGGAGCTATGGCCATGAAGAAGCGTGAGTTTTGCAACTTACGCCAAGGAGGACGTACCGTTGGCCAGTACGTGGAGGATTTTAGTAAGTTAGCACGTTATGCCCCAGATGACATTGCTACGGATGCAGCTAAGCAGGAGAAGTTTCTGGAAGGACTGAATGATGAGCTGAGCATGCAGCTGATGGTGGCACCTTTTAACAACTACCAGGAGTTGGTAGATAGAGCTCTCATGATTGAAGGGAAGCAGCAGCAGATTGAGAGTCGTAAGAGGAAGTATGGACAAGGAAAGTAAAGTATAGGAGCTCACCAGAAGCCTCGTTCTACCCCGAACTCGGGAGGACACCTTCAGCATAACCATGGAGGTCACAATCACAATGGAGGAAGTTCGCACAACCATAGTGGCCCCAAGAATGGCAATGGGAATGGAGGAAGCAACAGATAGAACCGTACCAACCCATCAACCCCAGCCAAGAGGGATCTAAGCCACGTTACCTGTTTCAAGTGCCAGAAGACTGGACATTATTCCACTGATTGTCCAGGAGCAAAGAATGGAAATGGCAATGGAAGCTCGAGGAAGAAGCCGAACCCTTTCAACAGGGGACAGGTGAACCACGTTAATGTGGAGGAGGTTGAAGCACAGTCTGATGGAGTAATAGGTAAGTTCTTGGTTAAGTCATTTGCAATCGTTCTTTTTGATACTGGTGCATCACATTCATACATATCAAGGGGATTTGTGGATAAGTTTAAGTTGCCCACCAAAGTTCTTAGAACACCTATGTTAGTAACCTCGCCGGGAGCAGAGTATATGGCAAGCCAAGGATGTTTTCAGTTGCCATTGGCCATAGGTAGGCATGTTTTCCCCTCAGACCTAATAGTTTTGGAGTCACAAGGTTTGGATGTGATTTTGGGAATGGATTGGCTATCGATGTATGGAGGAAACATCGATTGCGCCAGTAAGACGATTTTGCTTACTACCCCAGAAGGAAGAAGGATTAAGTATGTATCCCGACATGTGCCGAAGAGGACTCAAGTGAATTCCTTATCAGGAGTTGTACAGGAGGAAGTACCAGTGGTGAAGGAATTCCCTGACGTATTTCCAGAGGAGTTGCCAGGCATGCCACCGGATAGAGACATCGAGTTTTTGATTGAGCTTTTGCCAGGCACTGGGCAATATCTAAGAGACCGTATAGGATGCCCGCTAAGGATTTGGAAGAAATTAAGAAGCAGATTAAGGAGTTACTGGATAAAGGATATATTCGCCCAAGTTCGTCACCTTGGGGATCACCCGTACTTATAGTGGACAAGAAAGATGGATCGTTGAGGATGGTTGTTGATTATCGTGGATTGAATGAAGTAACAATCAAGAACAAGTACCCACTGCCGATGATCAATGATCTGTTTGACCGACTACAAGGAGCTAAAGTATTTTCCAAGATTGATTTGCGATCAGGATACCACCAGTTGAAGATTCGAGAGCAGGATATACCCAAGACAACTTTTACCACAAGGTATGGGCTATATGAGTACACCGTTATGTCATTTGGCCTGACTAACGCACCTGCCTATTTCATGAACATGATGAACAAAGTGTTTATGGAGTTTTTGGATAAGTTCATCGTAGTGTTCATTGATGATATTCTGGTCTATTCGAAGAATGAAGAAGAGCATAAGGAGCATTTGCGTTTGGTACTTGGAAAGCTCAGAGAACATCAGTTATATGTCAAGTTCAGCAAGTGCGAGTTTTGGTTAAAGGAAGTTGGATTCCTTGGACATGTTATATCCGGAGAAGGAATAGCAGTAGATCCCACCAAGGTTAACACTGTGACAAATTGGGAAGCACCCACGACAGTTGGAGAAATCCGGAGTTGTCTTGGACTCGCAGGATATTACCGGAGATTCATCGAGAATTTCTCGAAGATTGCAAAGCCTATGACGGAGTTGTTGAAGAAGGACACCAAATTCATTTGGACTGAGGAATGTGAGGCTAGTTTCCAGGAATTGAAGAAACGTTTGGTTACAGCGCCAGTGTTGATTCTGCCAGATCAACGCAAGGATTATGAAGTATATTGCGACGCTTCTCGTCGAGGACTTGGAGCAGTACTAATGCAGGAGGGAAGAGTTGTTTCATATGCCTCACGACAGCTTAAACACCATGAGTTGAATTATGCTACACATGATTTGGAGTTAGCAGTCGTAGTGCATGCGTTGAAGACATGGAGACATTTTCTCATCGGAAACAATTGTGAGGTGTACACGGATCACATGAGTTTGAAGTACATTTTCACGCAGAAGGAGTTGAATCTCAGGAAAGGAGATGGTTGGATCTCATTAAGGATTATGATATGAGATTGCATTATCACCCAGGGAAGGCTAACATAGTAGCCGATGCGTTGAGCCGCAAGAGCCATGTCAACACGCTCATGACTGGAGAGTTACCCAAGAAGTTAGCAGAGGATCTTCGTGAACTATGTTTGGAAATAGTTCCAAGAGGTTTTGTAGCAGCATTGGAGATTCAGTCTACTTTGATGGATAAGATCAGAGAAGCTCAAAAAACAGACAAGGAAATTGCTGAGATAAAGGAAAGGATGAGTAAAGGAAAATCCAAGGGATTTCGTGAGGATGAACACGATACCTTATGGTTTGAGGACCGCGTTTATGTGCCCAATGATCCGGAGATCAGGAAGTTGATTCTGCAAGAGGCCCATGATTCACCATATTCGATTCACCCAGGAAATACCAAGATGTATTTGGATTTGAAGGATACTTTCTGGTGGACCGGAATGAAGAAGGGTATTGCGGAGTATGTAGCAGTTTCTGATGTATGTCACAGAGTAAAGGCAGAGCATCAGAAGCCAGCAGGATTGCTACAACCATTGCCGATACCCGAATGGAAGTGGGATAAGCTAGGCATGGATTTTATCACAGGATTGCCGAGGTCTCGTTCAGGCTATGACTCAATATGGGTTGTAGTCGATCGTTTGATGAAGGTAGCTCATTTCATCCCAGTAAAGACCACTTATAAAAGTGCTAAGTTGGCAAAGATATACATGACCAGGATCGTATGTCTGCATGGAGTTCCGAGGACCATTGTATCAGATAGAGGAACCCAGTTTAGTTCAAGGTTTTGGAATCAGTTGCACGAGACTTTGGGTACCAGGCTAGAGTTCAGTACAGCCTTTCATCCACAGACAGACGGACAGACCGAGAGAGTCAATCAGATTTTGGAAGACATGCTGAGAGCTTGTGCGCTAGATTATGGATCTAGTTGGGACGACAATTTGCCATATGCAGAGTTCTCTTACAACAACAGCTATCAATCCAGTTTGAAGATGGCACCTTTCGAAGCTCTGTATGGGAAGAGGTGCAGGACACCGTTGTTGTGGGACAAAGTTGGAGACCGCCAGTTGTTTGGACCAGATTTTATTAAAGAGTCTGAACAGAAAGTGAAGTTGATTCGCGATAGGCTCAAGGTAGCCCAGTCCAGGCAGAAGAGTTATGCGGATTCTAAATGCAAGGAGAAAATTTACGAAGTCGGAGACAGAGTTTATCTTCGAGTATCACCACTTCGAGGAGTAAAACGCTTTGGAGTTAAGGGAAAGTTAGCGCCACGTTTTGTAGGACCATACAAAGTTTTGGAGCGTATGGGGGAAGTTGCTTACAAGTTGGAATTACCCGAAGGATTGTCGGGAGTTCACGATGTGTTCCATGTTTCTCAGCTGAAGAAGTGCCACGCAGAGATGGCTGAGATACCACTGAGAGATACAGTGCCATTGGAAGCGATTCAGCTGGATAGTGACTTGACCTATGAGGAGAAACCAGTTAAGATTCTTGAGTATGCCAGCCGAGTCACCCGCAGCAAGGTTATCAAGTTTTGCAAAGTTTAGTGGAGTCACCATACCGAGGAGGAAGCCACCTGGGAGCGAGAGGAAGATCTACGGAAGGACCACTCTCACCTAATTTCTAGCCAACCCGAATCTCGAGGGCGAGATTCATCTTAAGGGGGGTAGGTTTGTAACATCCCAAATTTTCAATTTGGAATGTTATACATTAGATCATCATGCATATCATATTTTATTGCATTTCGATTTGCGATACTAGAAATTTCACGCAACTCAAGGACCCACGGAGAGTGTTGGGGATTTCGTTATTTTCATATCTGGGTTTTCTCAAATTTTGAAAATAGGATCATTTGTTTTAATTATTTTTCTCTCCGAAAATATTTCATATCAAAATATATGAGAGGGGATAAAATGACTTCTCCACAAATAATGAAATATTGGAGGAAAATATTAAAAACAAATATTTGATTTTATTTGGATTTTATTTGATTTTATTCGAATTAGGAAAAATACGCGTTTTTCAAAATTGCATTTTAGGCCCAAATAAATGTTCATCTTGTCCGGCTTATTTTTAGAGGATGGAGAAAATTTATTTCGGGATTTTGGAGTCCGTTTAATATTTCTTTTCTTATTTTTTCTGCACGTCCGAATTTTTTTTTTAAAGTCAACCGCCTTACGGGCCGTGTCCGACCCGGACACCTCAGCCCGGCCGGCCTTTAAAGCCGCGGCCCGAGCCCCGCCTCAGCCCAAGTAGCCGCCGCCCTGAAACCCTAGCCGC
>NC_057808.1:137718336-137760502 GCF_018294505.1 Triticum aestivum
GCTCGCCGCCGCTGCCGTCACGCGAAGCGAGGTAGCCGCCGGTTTTTCTCGAAAAACCGTTCGGTTTTATTTCGAAATCGAGATGCGTTTTTTTATATTAGATCGGTTTATTTTTTCCAGTTTAGTTAAATAGCGAACGCCCGTTCGTTCGTTCGTTTTAACGAAAGGTTTTCTTTTTTTTACAGACAGCGAATGTTCGATCGTTAGCCTGTTCGTCAGTTTTTCTTTTTCTCGGATTTTCCGCGATTATTCCTGATTGCGATTTCCGATCTGTTTTTCGTTTTAGTATACCTTTTTACTCGTTTATCGGAATCAGGCGATTCAAGCGCCTAGAGTTTCGTCTCGAAATTATCTTTCCCTTTAACCAACTTAAACAAGTTCTTGCTACAGTATAATTTGACTTAGATCCAGATTAGTAAACGAAGCTTGTTTCTTTCGCTGTTTGACCTTCGTTGCTTCGTTTGAATTGATTCTTTTTTTGCAAACCGGAGTTCTTAAGTTGAACTTTCTGGTTAGATCTCTTATTTTGAGTTTTATTTCGTGCACCCTTGCCTGATTGCTTATGTATGTATTGTTTGTTTGTGATAGAGTACCCGGAGTGCGAAGCGTGCTACTACGAGTCTCTTGGTTTCACGGATCATCAGCAAGGCAAGTAACACTTTGATCATACTTTTCATCACCCAGTTTTATTGCATTAGATCAATCCTCAAACAGTTGCATGATTAGGATCTGATTAATATGTGGGTTTTGGGAAGTAGATGAGGTAGTACCTATTGTCCTGTTTACTATCAAACCTTTGGGAGTTACTTCTACGTTTGCTTATATTGCTATGCTATGCTCGTAGACGTGGATTGGGTTTGAGTGAATTCTTCATGACAGATCTGGGATTATTAATTTATGGTTCAACTTAAGGTGGCTACATTAATGTACATCTTGGTGGATTGAGGCACCTGGAGAAACCAGTGTTGCCTATATTTTTGGATATCCCGGAGTACCCGTGTGATCATCCTATGGACCGCCACCCAGACTCAAAGGGATCGTGAGATTATTCATGCTAGAAACTTCCGTGTGCAGCCACAAGCTATTATGGGCTCTATCATAGTTGAGTAGGTTACATGACCTCTTGAAGAGGTGGGCTAGCAGATGTAGGGGAAAGTAGGTGTAACTGTCCACCCGGAGTAAAGAGTAGTGTTTCTGAAAGACTGTGTCTCGGTTATCCATTTCTCAAACACCATGTAGTGCGAGAAATCAAGCGGAGTCGATCGAGTCTTGTGGGGAAAAGTGCACAAGCCTCTGCAGAGTGTACAAACTAATCATGATTAGCCGTGTCCCCGGTTATGGACATCTTGAGTATCTAGTTCTTGGATTATCATGTGAATCTCAACATCATGTTACTTAATTCAATTTGATTGGGTTAATCACGTTCTTAATTGGGATTGAGTTGGAGGTACCTTCTCAATGTTTAACAACCACCATGATAGTTAAATAAAATTTATTCCTTTGTGGTAGGGAAAAATTGGCTTTTCGCAAAACTGTAACCATAGAGATTTCCACCAGCCAAATATGCATGTAGTGATAGAATTATTCTGTTCATTATTCTCTATGTGTTACTTTGCCAGCATATTCCATGTGCTGACCCATTTTTGGGCTGCAACGTATCATGTTGCAGAATTTTCAGACGACGAGTAAGGAGCCTTAGGTCGTGCCGTTGGAGTTGATGGACTCACTTTATCTTCCAAGCCTTCCGTTGTTATCGTATTTTAGATGGCCTCAAGCCATATTTATTGTATTGAGTTCTCTTGAACTATTCGATGTAATAAGTGTGTGATTGCTACTCTGTTATAAATTCTTCAAAGTACTGTGCGTGTCAGCATTACCGATCCAGGGATGACACTGATGCACAGAGACTAGACTGTTTGAGGTCTGGTCACTACAAGAAGGCTCGTGGTTCTGAGAGGGAACGTACTGTTGGGGAACGTAGTAATTTCAAAAATTTCCTACGAACACGCAAGATCATGGTGATGCATAGCAACGAGAGGGGAGAGTGTTGTCCACGTACCCTCGTAGACCGAAAGCGGAAGCGTTAACACAACGCGGTTGATGTAGTCGTACGTCTTCACGATCCGACCGATCAAGTACCGAACGCACGGCACCTCCGAGTTCAGCATACATTCAACTCGATGACGTCCCTCGAACACCGATCCAGCCAAGTGCTGAGGGAGAGTTTCGTCAGCACGACAGCATGGTGACAATGTTGATGTTCTACCGACGCAGGGCTTCGCCTAAGCACCGCTACGATATTATCGAGGTGTAATATGGTGGAGGGGGGCACCGCACACGGCTAAGAGATCAATGATCAATTGTTGTGTCTTTGGGGTGCCCCCTGCCCCCGTATATAAAGGAGCAAGGGGGGAGGCGGCCGGCCTAGGAGGAGGGCGGGCCAAGGGGGGAGTCCTACTCCCACCGGGAGTAGGACTCCTCCTTTCCTTGTTGGAGTAGGAAAAGGGAAGGGAGAAGGAGAAAGAAGGAAGGGGGCGCCCCCCCTCCCTAGTCCAATTCGGACTAGTCCATGGGGAGGGGTGCGGCTACCCTTTGGGGCCTTTCTCTCCTTTCCCGTATGGCCCATTAAGGCCCAATACGAATTCCCGTAACTCTCCGGTACTCCGAAAAATACCCGAATCAGTCGGAACATTTCCGAAGTCCGAATATAGTCGTCCAATATATCGATCTTTACGTCTCGGCCATTTCGAGACTCCTCCTCATGTCCCCGATCTCATCCGGGACTCCGAACTCCTTCGGTACATCAAAACTCATAAACTCATAATAAAATTGTCATCGTAACGTTAAGCATGCGGACCCTACGGGTTCGAGAACTATGTAGACATGACCGAGACACCTCTCCGGTCAATAAACAATAGCGGAACCTGGATGCTCATATTGGTTCCCACATATTCTACGAAGATCTTTATCGGTCAAACCGCATAACAACATACGTTGTTCCCTTTGTCATCGGTATGTTACTTGCCCGAGATTCGATCGTTGGTATCTCAATACCTAATTCAATCTCGTTACCGGCAAGTCTCTTTACTCGTTCCATAATACATCATCCCGCAACTAGCTCATTAGTTGCAATGCTTGCGAGGCTTATAGTGATGTGCATTACCGAGTGGGCCCAGAGATACCTCTCCGACAATCGGAATGACAAATCCTAATCTCGAAATACGCCAACCCAACAAGTACCTTCGGAGACACCTGTAGAGCACCTTTATAATCACCCAGTTACGTTGTGACGTTTGGTAGCACACAAAGTGTTCCTCCGGTAAACGGGAGTTGCATAATTTCATAGTCATAGGAACATGTATAAGTCATGAAGAAAGCAATAGCAACATACTAAACGATCGAGTGCTAAGCTAACGGAATGGGTCAAGTCAATCACATCATTCTCCTAATGAGGTGATCCCGTTAATCAAATGACAACTCATGTCTATGGCTAGGAAACATAACCATCTTTGATTAACGAGCTAGTCAAGTAGAGGCATAGTAGTGACACTCTGTTTGTCTATGTATTCACACATGTATCAAGTTTCCAGTTAATACAATTCTAGCATGAATAATAAACATTTATCATGATATAAGGAAATAAATAATAACTTTATTATTGCCTCTAGGGCATATTTTCTTCAGTCTCCCACTTGCACTAGAGTCAATAATCTAGTTCACATCGCCATGTGATTTAACATCAATAGTTCACATCACCATGTGATTAACACCCATAGTTCACATCGTCATGTGACCAACACCCAAAGGGTTTACTAGAGTCAGTAATCTAGTTCACATCGCTATGTGATTAACACCCAAAGAGTACTACGGTGTGATCATGTTTTGCTTGTGAGATAATTTTAGTCAACGGGTCTGTCACATTCAGATCCGTAAGTATTTTGCAAATTTCTATGTCTACAATGCTCTGCACGGAGCTACTCTAGCTAATTGCTCCCACTTTCAATATGTATCGAGACTTAGAGTCATCTAGATTAGTGTCAAAACTTGCATCGACGTAACCCTTTACGACGAACCTTTTGTCACTTCCATAATCGAGAAACATATCCTTATTCCACTAAGGATAATTTTGACCGCTGTCCAGTGATCTACTCCTAGATCACTATTGTACTCCCTTGCCAAAATCAGTGTAGGGTATACAATAGATCTAGTACACAGCATGGCATACTTTATAGAACCTATGGCCGAGGCATAGGGAATGACTTTCATTCTTTTTCTATCTTCTGTCGTGGTCGGGCTTTGAGTCTTACTCAATTTCACACCATGTAACACAGGCAAGAAACTCTTTCTTTGACTGTTCCATTTTGAACCACTTCAAAATCTTGTTAAGGTATTTACTCATTGAAAAACCTTATCAAGCGTCTTGATCTATCTCTATAGATCTTGATGCTCAATATGTAAGCAGCTTCACCGAGGTCTTTCTTTGAAAAACTCCTTTCAAACACTTCTTTATGCTTTGCAGAATAATTCTACATTATTTCTGATCAACAATATGTCATTCACATATACTTATCAGAAATGTTGTAGTGCTCCCACTCACTTTCTTGTAAATACAGGCTTCACCGCAAGTCTGTATAAAACTATATGCTTTGATCAACTTATCAAAGCGTATATTCCAACTCCGAGATGCTTGCACCAGTCCATAGATGGATCGCTGGAGTTTGCATATTTTGTTAGCACCTTTAGGATTGACAAAACCTTCTGGTTGCATCATATACAACTCTTCTTTAATAAATCCATTAAGGAATGCAGTTTTGTTTATCCATTTGCCATATTTCATAAAATGCGGCAATTGCTAACATGATTCAGACAGACTTAAGCATCGCTGCGAGTGAGAAAATCTCATCGTATTCAACAGTTTGAACTTTGTCAAAAACCTTTTTCCGACAAGTCTAGGTTTGTAGATAGTAACACTACTATCAGCGTCCGTCTTCCTCTTGAAGATCCATTTATTTTCTATGGCTTGCCGATCATCGGGCAAGTCAGTCAAAGTCCACACTTTGTTCTCATACATGGATCCTATCTCAGATTTCATGGCCTCAAGCCATTTCGTGGAATCTGGGCTCATCATCGCTTCCTCATAGTTCGTAGGTTCGTCATGGTCAAGTAACATGACCTCCAGAATAGGATTACCGTACCACTCTGGTGCGGATCTCACTCTGGTTGACCTACGAGGTTCGGTAGTAACTTGATCTGAAGTTACATGATCATCATCATTAACTTCCTCACTAATTGGTGTAAGCATCACTGGAACTGATTTCAGTGATGAACTACTTTCCAATTTGGGAGAAGGTACAGTTACCTCATCAAGTTCTACTTTCCTCCCACTCACTTCTTTCGAGAGAAACTCCTTCTCTAGAAAGGATCCATTCTTAGCAACGAATGTCTTGCCTTCGGATCTGTGATAGAAGGTGTACCCAACTGTCTCCTTTGGGTATCCTATGAAGACACATTTCTCTGATTTGAGTTTGAGCTTATCAGGATGAAACTTTTTCACATAAGCATCGCAACCCCAAACTTTAAGAAATGACAACTTTGGTTTCTTGCCAAACCACAGTTCATAAGATGTCGTCTCAACGGATTTAGATGGTACCCTATTTAACGTGAATGCAGCTGTCTCTAGTGCATAACCCAAAAACGATAGTGGTAGATCGGTAAGAGACATCATATATCGCACCATATCTAATAAAGTACGGTTACGATGTTCGGACACACCATTACACCGTGGTGTTCCAGGTGGCGTGAGTAGTGAAACTATTTCACATTGTTTTAACTGAAGGCCAAACTCGTAACTCAAATACTCTTCTCCACGATCAGATCGTAGAAACTTTATTTTCTTGTTACGATGATTTTCCGCTTCACTCTGAAATTATATGAACTTTTCAAATGTTTCAGACTTCTGTTTCATTAAGTAGATATACCCATATCTGCTCAAATCATCTGTGAACGTCAGAAAATAATGATACCTGCTACGAGCCTCAATATTCATCGGACCACATACGTCTGTATGTATGATTTCCAACAAATCTGTTGCTCTCTCCATAGTTCCCGAGAACGGCGTTTTAGTCATCTTGCCCATGAGGCATGGATCGCAAGCATCAAGTGATTCATAATCAAGTGATTCCAAAATCCCATCAGTATGGAGTTTCTTCATGCGCTTTACACCAATATGACCTAAACGGCAGTGCCACAAATAAGTTGCACTATCATTATTAACTTTGCATCTTTTGGCTTCATTATTATGAATATGTGTATCACTACGATCGAGATCCAACAAACCATTTTATTGGGTGTATGACCATAGAAGGTTTTATTCATGTAAACAGCACAACAATTATTCTCTAATTTAAATGAATAACCGTATTGCAACAAACATGATCAAATCATATTCATACTCAACGCAAACACCAAATAACACTTATTTAGTTTCAAAACTAATCCCGAAAGTATAGGGAGTGTGCGATGATGATCATATCAATCTTGGAACTACTTCCAACACACATCGTCACGTTGCCTTTTACTAGTCTCTGTTTATTCTGCAACTCCCGTTTTGAGTTACTACTCTTAGCAACTGAACCAGTATCAAATACCGAGGGGTTGCTATAAACACTAGTAAAGTACACATCAATAACATGTATATCCAATATACCTTTGTTCACTTTGACATCCTTCTTATCCACCAAATAGTTGGGGTAGTTCCGCGTCCAGTGACCAGTCCCTTTGCAGTAGAAGCACTTAGTCTCAGGCTTAGGACCAGACTTAGGCTTCCTCACTTGAGCAGCAACTTGCTTGCCATTCTTCTTGAAGTTCCCCTTCTTCCCTCTGCCCTTTTCTTGAAACTAGTGGTCTCGTCAACCATCAACACTTGATGTTTTTCTTGATTTCTACCTTCGTCGATTTCAGCATCACGAAGAGCTCGGGATTTACTTTCGTCATCCCTTGCATACTATAGTTCATCACGAAGTTCTACTAACTTGGTGATGGTGACTAGAGAATTCTGTCAATCACTATTTTATCTGGAAGATTAACTCCCACTTGATTCAAGCGATTGTAGTACCCAGACAATCTGAGCACATGCTCACTGCTTGAGTTATTCTCCTCCATCTTTTAGCTATAGAACTTGTTGGAGACTTCATATCTCTCAACTCGGGTATTTGCTTGAAATTTTAACTTCAACTCCTGGAACTTCTCATATGGTCCATGACGTTCAAAACGTCTTTGAAGTCCCGATTCTAAGCCGTTAAGCATGGTGCACTAAACTATCAAGTAGTCATCATATTGAGCTAGCCAAACGTTCATAACGTCTGCATCTGCTCCTGCAATAGGTCTGTCACCTAGCGGTGCATCAAGGACATAATTTTTCTGTGCAGCAATGAGGATAATCCTCAGATCACGGATCCAATCCGCATCTTTGCTACTAACATCTTTCAACATAATTTTCTCTAGGAACATATCAAAAATAAACACAGGGAAGCAACAACGCGAGCTATTGATCTACAACATAATTTGCAAAAAATACTATCAGGACTAAGTTCATGATAAATTTAAGTTCAATTAATCATATTACTTAAGAACTCCCACTTAGATAGACATCCGTCTAATCCTCTAAGTGATCACGTGATCCATATCAACTAAACCATGTCCGATCATCACGTGAGATGGAGTAGTTTCAACGGTGAACATCACTATGTTGATCATATCTACTATATGATTCACGCTCGACCTTTCGGTCTCCGTGTTCCGAGGCCATATCTGCATATGCTAGGCTCGTCAAGTTTAACCTGAGTATTCCGCGTGTGCAACTGTTTTGCACCCGTTGTATTTGAACGTAGAGCCTATCACACCCGATCATCACGTGGTGTCTCAGCATGAAGAACTTTCACAACGGTGCATACTCAGGGAGAACACTTTTATCTTGAAATTTTAGTGAGAGATCATCTTATAATGCTACCGTCAATCAAAGCAAGATAAGATGCATAAAAGATAAACATCACATGCAATCAATATAAGTGATATGATATGGCCATCATCATCTTGTGCTTGTGATCTCCATCTCCGAAGCACCGTCATGATCACCATCGTCACCGGCGCGACACCTTGATCTCCATCGTAGCATCGTTGTCGTCTCGCCAACTATTGCTTTTACGACTATCGCTACCGCTTAGTGATAAAGTAAAACAATTACATGGAGATTGCATTGCATACAATAAAGCGACAACCATATGGCTCCTGCCAGTTGCCGATAACTCGGTTACAAAACATGATCATCTCATACAATATATCATCATGTCTTGACCATATCACATCACAACATGCCCTGCAAAAACAAGTTAGACGTCCTCTACTTTGTTGTTGCAAGTTTTACGTGGCTGCTACGGGCTTAGCAAGAACCGTTCTTACCTATGCATCAAAACCACAACGATAGTTTGTCAAGTTGGTGCTATTTTAACCTTCGCAAGGACCGGGCGTAGCCACACTCGGTTCAACTAAAGTGAGAGAGGCAGACACCCGCCAGTCACCTTTAAGCAACGAGTGCTCGCAACGGTGAAACCAGTCTCGCGTAAGCATACGCGTAATGTCGGTCCGGGCCGCTTCATCTCACAGTACCGCTGAACCAAAGTATGACATGCTGGTAAGCAGTATGACTTATATCGCCCACAACTCACTTGTGTTCTACTCGTGCATAACATCAACGCATAAAACCTGGCTCTGATACCACTGTTGGGGAACGTAATAATTTCAAAACATTTCCTACGAACACGCAAGATCATGGTGATGCATAGCAACGAGAGGGGAGAGTGTTGTGCACGTACCCTCATAGACCGAAAGCGGAAGCGTTAACACAACGCGGTTGATGTAGTCGTACGTCTTCACGATCCGACCGATCAAGTACCGAACGCATGGCACCTCCGAGTTCAGCACACGTTCAGCTCGATGACGTCCCTCGATCTCCGATCCAGCCGAGTGTTGAGGGAGAGTTTCGTCAGCACGACGGCGTGGTGACAATGTTGATGTTCTACCGGCGCAGGGCTTCGCCTAAGCACCGCTACGATATTATCGAGGTGTAATATGGTGGAGGGGGGCACCGCACACGGCTAAGAGATCAATGATCAATTGTTGTGTCTTTGGGGTGCCCCCTGCCCCCGTATATAAAGGAGCAAGGGGGGAGGCGGCCGGCCTAGGAGGAGGGCGCGCCAAGGGGGGAGTCCTACTCCCACCGGGAGTAGGACTCCTCCTTTCCTTGTTGGAGTAGGAAAATGGAAGAGAGAAGGAGAAAGAAGGAAGGGGGCGCCCCCCTCCCTAGTCCAATTCGGACTAGTCCATGGGGAGGGGTGTGGCCACCCTTTGGGGCCTTTCTCTCCTTTCTCGTATGGCCCATTAAGGCCCAATACGAATTCCCGTAACTCTACGGTACTCCGAAAAATACCCGAATCACTCGGAACCTTTCCGAAGTCCGAATATAGTCGTCCAATATATCGATCTTTACGTCTCAGCCATTTCGAGACTCCTCCTCATGTCCCCGATCTCATCTGGGACTCTGAACTCCTTCGTTACATCAAATCTCATAAACTCATAATAAAACTGTCATCGTAACGTTAAGCGTGCGGACCCTACGGGTTCGAGAACTATGTAGACATGACCGAGACACCTCTCCGGTCAATAACCAATAGCGGAACCTAGATGCTCATATTGGTTCCCACATATTCTACGAAGATTTTTATCGGTCAAACCGCATAACAACATACGTTGTTCCCTTTGTCATCGGTATGTTACTTGCCTGAGATTCGACCGTTGGTATCTCAATACCTAGTTCAATCTCGTTACCGGCAAGTATCTTTACTCGTTCCGTAACACATCATCCCGCAACTACCTCATTAGTTGCAATGCTTGCAAGGCTTATAGTGATGTGCATTACCGAGTAGGCCCAGAGATACCTCTCCGACAATCGGAGTGACAAATCCTAATCTCGAAATACGCCAACCCAACAAGTACCTTCGGAGACACCTGTAGAGCACCTTTATAATCACCCAGTTACGTTGTGACGTTTGGTAGCACACAAAGTGTTCCTCCGGTAAACGGGAGTTGCATAATCTCATAGTCATAGGAACATGTATAAGTCATGAAGAAAGCAATAGCAACATACTAAACGATCGAGTGCTAAGCTAACGGAATGGGTCAAGTCAATCACGTCATTCTCCTAATGAGGTGATCACGTTAATCAAATGACAACTCATGTCTATGGCTAGGAAACATAACCATCTTTGATTAACGAGCTAGTCAAGTAGAGGCATAGTAGTGACACTCTGTTTGTCTATGTATTCACACATGTATCAAGTTTCGAGTTAATACAATTCTAGCATGAATAATAAACATTTATCATGATATAAGGAAATAAATAATAACTTTATTATTGCCTCTAGGGCATATTTCCTTCACGTATCACCTTTGAGTGTGAAACGATATACACTGCCCCCACTTGAGTTTCTTTACAGAAGCAACATAGAACTACATGAGTGCCCTGTTGAATTTTGGAATTATTTCGGGTTCGTTTGGCCTTTTTATACATTAATTGAGTTTCTGGTCATTTAATGTGCACAATTCAAATTTGAACTACAAACACACGCTCCCGTGCACCAAAGTTGGTTGAAAAACCAAATGTGTGTCCTCGGATGAATTTCTAGGTCCCATGCAAGAAATGGGAATGAAATTCAAACATCTGGGGATCGTGGCTCGGCCGAGAACATTGAGAAACTTGGTTTTGAAATTCTTGTAAATCCGAAACATGCCTGAAAATCATGAAACTTGGCATGGTGTAATGTCATGGTACTACCATGCCCTTGTAAAAAATGGCCGAATAGGAACAAATTTTGGTATAAACTTCTTGCAAACCGGAGCTTCTCTCAAGAAGGATCGTGGTTCTGAGAGGCAACGTGTCACCTTTGAGTGTGAAACAATATACGCTGCCCCCTTGAGTTTCTTTATAGAGGCAACATAGAACTACATGAGTGCCCTGTTAAATTTTGGAATTATTCCGGGTTCGTTTGGCCTTTTTATACATTAATTGAGTTTCTGATCATTTAATGTGCATAATTCAAATTTGAACTACAAGCACATGCTCCCGTGCACCAAAGTTGGTTGAAAAATCACATGTGTGTCCTCGGGTGAATTTCTAGGTCCCATGCAAGAAATGGGAATGAAATTCAAACTTCTGGGCATCGTGGCTCGGCCGAGAACATTGAGAAGCTTGGTTTTAAAATTCTTGTAAATCCCAAACACGCCTGAAAATCATGAAACTTGGCATGGTGTCATGTCATGGTACTACCATGTTGTGGTAAAAAAATTGGGAGAATAGGAACAAGTTTTGGTATAAGTTTCTTGCAAACCGGAGCTTCTCTCAAGAAGGCTCGTGGTTCTGAAAGGGAACGTGTCACCTTTGTGTGCATAATTCAAATTTGAAATACAAGCACATGCTCCAGTGCACCAAAGCTGGTTGAAAAACCACATGTGTGTCCTCGGGTAAATTTCTAGGTCCCATGCAAGAAATGGGAATGAAATTCAAACATCTGGGCGTCGTGGCTCGGCTGGAAACATTGAGAAACTTGGTTTTTTAATTCCTATAAATCTGAAACACGCATGAAAATCATGAAACTTGGCTTGGTGTCATGACATGGCACCAACATGCTGTGGTAATTTTGCTGTCCGGTTTGCGAAGGCGCACACATTAACAATCAACAAAGTCATTTTGGAACAAGTGTTTTCACGTTACAATCAGAAACACAAGTATTATTGAAACCGTGGGTGTTCTATATACCATTTACGTGCCGCCACGTGTCCCTTTTTTATTAGCTAGGAGGCGCAGTGCAGGGTAGCTATTTGAGTACGAGAGGCATGCGATCAGACCCCTGCGCGTGCTTATCGGGAGGAGACCCTTTGACCTCCATCTGCCGCCCACCTCTCTCCCAAGGTCTCCATTAATGGCGCTCGAGCCTCTGTTTAATGGCGTGGCAATGTCTCACTCGACTGAGATTTAAGAGAGAAAAAGGAAAATCTAAAAATAAAATTTTGCAAGGATCTTGATGTAAGATCCGACGGACCTATATAGCATCTACTGCGACTTATAGCAAGACTGATGAATATATATAAGGACGACGAGAGTGGATAATAATTGTTTTACATAATTAGGAAGATAATTTAAAAAGCCACATGCGGCTACGCCCGAAATACACAAGGGAAAAAGAAGAAGGAAGACGCATACAATGATTTGGCTCGCTGATCTCTACTTTCTTTATGCGCTGCAGGTCGCGGAGACTAGTTCTCGCGGCGGGCGATGATCTCTTTCATCAGTTTCATGTCCTTAATACGCTGCTTGGCAGCATCCATGGATTCCTCCACCGGCCTGTTGCGCTCGATGCGGAGCATGGCATTCTCGTCCATAAGTTTCTTGACGATGACGCCCGTCCTCTGCAACAAGGTAGCAGTCTCCTCCTCCTGCTTCGCCCTTCCGGCGATCTTCACCCTCAGTAGGTCGCGCTCGCCCGGGAGCTTCGCACTGCCCTCCCCTAGTTGCCGGATGACGCTGGTAGCCTCGTCCTGCAACCTCGCCCAGCCAGAGATCTGATCCATCTCGCTATGGACCATCGCATGCATGCGCCTGTAAGAGTCCTCGCTTGCCCGCGAGAAATTTTCCCAAGCCGTCGCGGCGCGGCGGGACATCTCTGCTGCTTCCGCGGCGTGGCCGGACCAGTCTGCTACATCGACGGTGCGGCAGGACCTCCGTGCTGCTTCGGCGGCGCGGCGGGACCTCTGAGCTGCTACTGCTGCGTAGCTGGACATGTCGGCTGCTTTCGCGGTGAGGTGGGACATCTCTTGTGCTTCCTCTTCCATGCTCGCCTCTCCTTGGTGGAAATCTCTTGACCCAGAACTCACGCTGGCCATGGCTTGATTGACTTGATGAGGAGTTGAGCAGGAATGTGCAGTCATCTTGGCATAGTAGTATTTATAACCGAGTATTACTAATACGCTCCTAAGTGGGAAACCGTTTAGGTTGTGATCGGTGTGAACAGGTTTGCAATTAAATATAGCATGGTAGTAGTAGTAATTTGGAATGTGACGAGATGCACTCAAAATTTATTGACGGTTCTAGTTTCGAAGTGCGGCACTATTCCCGGATGGCGTAACGTGGGCACGTGTTCTCGGCCGTGGTGTAGCATATGCCATGGTACTAGTTCTTTTTCTACTGCTGTGTACGTGCAAAAACTGGCACCATCGGATACATATCTTACGCTTGGCATTCGACAGGAATAGCCTCGTGGCGAGCTATAGACTAGTCTTTTTTTCAGACGCATTACACCTATCTCTCGGGACTTCTCGCACGCACCATCATTGCTCCCTAGGTCGATGCCACCCACATACACTTGTACTCTGAGTTTAGTACGTTATACAGGAAGAGAAGAGGTGCACGCACGCACTCGTCCTCTCTCACACACGCATCTGTAGCTACAAATTGTATTGTTCTCAACCATCCGATTGGCTCTATCATAGGTTTCACGTTGCTCCTTGGCCTTGAGATTGTGAAGTTTAAAACGCAGAGGCTAAGATCGAGGCGCGAGGTTTTGGTTAATGTGCGGGCCGCACACGGCACCAACACGACACGAGCTTCGTCTGCCTGGTGCGCATGCAGTCGGGTGAGTTGTCCAAGTATAGACACAACCAGGCCCTTGTTGGTATCCGTGCCTCGACTTAGACTTCCCATAGTGGGAGTAACATAGGTTCTAACATCACATTTATCTAGGCAAAATAGATGATGTGGCATGTAATTAATGAAGAAAGAGAGGCATGTGGTAACATAGCTAGTTACTGTAACATCACACATATCAAGAAAGACAGGCATGTGGTAACATAGCTAGTTACTATAACATATTTATATCCAACAGACACAAAATATCTGTTCGACTGTTGGAAATTACTTTAACTGCTGATCTGAGGTCGAAGTTATTGCTGCATCGCCACCAAAGACCACCATCTCTTAAGCTAAAGTAGACCGAGCTAACCCTTATATTAGCATATTACTAAGATAAACAGAAGGCAATGTAGAATCATATAGGACGTGAGCTTGTCAATCTGAATGTGGAGGGACACCAGCTTAGCCCCGGCCAGCAGCTTGGGCAGAACTGTGAAGAAGGACAACTCGTGCACGGCGACGTCGCAGAGATCCTTGCTGCTTGTCACCTCCATTTCCACCTTGACGGCGTCAGTCCTGCCTTTGGGCTCCCCTGGCGGGCCATTCGCCCATAGCTTGGCTACGTAGTGCGGAAGTGGGGACGACCCCGCTCTGACACAGACGACCGACACGGTGATAGGCGCGCCGATGTCGAGCACGCAGCCGACCAAGAAAAACATGCAGCCGTCCTCCTCCGCAAACAGCAAGAGCCATGGCTTTGACAGTGGCACTTGCAGCTGGAGCACCTTGCCGTATTGGATCCTGTGCAAGGGCATGGGATGCACGGTGCTGATGTGGTGGGAGAGCGCCAGCGGCGGGCCTTCGTTGCCGCAGACGGGCACAGGGCATTTGCAGGGAGCGAGCGGACACACGCTCTGGTGATCGACGAGCTTGTGGTAAGTGACGTAGAGCCCACAGCCTTCATGCGGGCACTCCACCCTCACCGAGGAGAGGACAGCGTCCACCGCCGTGTTCCGCACATTGAAGCCACCACCGCGCTCGCACTTCTGGCACTACCGCTGGTTCTCGGGGCGCTTGACACGGTAGTCCATGCAGGCCAGGTGCCCTCCCTTGCACTGCACAAATCAATTGAACAGCACATCAATCAAGAAACCTGCACTTTGCTCGATCAGCTAAACGGAGGAGGTGTATTCGAACCTCATACACTGGAGGCTTCAAGGGGCGGAGGCACAAGGGGCAGTGGAGCAAGGTGAGGTCCATCGAGACCATAGAGAGCTCCATCGCCGGGTCCTGTTCCGTCTGCATGATCTCGCCCTCCTCGGTATTCTGCCCTCCTCGTGCACAACCATCTCTCGCTTTATTACAAAGCTTTACCGTCACATATTCATACTACTTCAAGGTGCATTAAATCAACACATGCAAGTATCAAAAGGAGAGTCACGGCATGCATGCATGCGTTGTAATTAATGCATCGGTAAATGCAAATTATTGAAATATATCGAGTGCAGTGCTTTGATGTGTCGCGTCAACTCGTACAAGACCGAGCAGTTTGATTAATACAACGCCCTCTCGCCTTAACCGCACCTGCCTTTGGCTACAAGACAGGTGGGCCACCGACCTATTGGGCCCACCTGTCATAGACGCAAAGGCAGGAGCAGTAAGTCAATGAACCTGCATCCCTCCCTCACCCATGAGCATGGTGGCTGGCAGGACTAGGAGAAGCTTTCGTTCGCTACACGCTCTCCCTCCCGCACGCGGTGGACATGCAGCAGTTCAATCGGTGTCAGATGGCCAAAAGCATACTGTAGTACTCCTCCACTGCAGTAGTACTCCATCATTGTTCGACTTCCCGAAGAGGCGAAGAGCCAAGCGCAGCCCGGACGCTCGTGTGGCAGTTTCATGTGTAGAGTAGTCTAGGATAGCGTGTGACGTGCTTGTAAGCTTAAAATCGTTGGGGTTGGCTCCATGCTTTTTTTTGATTAAAATAATCTTGTGGCCCTACCTTTCATCCTAGTGATTCTAGTTTGCACGCTCATCTGGTCAAGATAGGAATATATATTTTAATTTGTGGTGCGGTAAATGTTAGAGGTTGCAGCAAATGGAGTATTGTACACTCGGGTCTTTCAGCCAAGTTTAGAGGAAACCATGTGGGGCCAGTGCTATGATGTGTCGCGTCAACTCGTACAACGAGGAGAAGCTTGATTTTACTACTACACGCCTTCTCCCTCGCCCATGCGCGCGGTGGCTATCCCTCCCGCACGCGGTGGACGGACATGCAGCAGTGGATTCGATACTACTATAGAAGCAGTAGTAGTAACATCATTGTTCGTCTTCTCGAAGAGGCGAAGAGCCAAGCGCAACCCGAACGTGGCAGTTTCGAACCTTGGAGCATCCATATAGCCAGGCTCTTGCATGAGACAAAATTGCTATGTGAGCCCACTATTACTTGCTA
Source organism: Triticum aestivum (assembly GCF_018294505.1). NCBI lineage: Eukaryota > Viridiplantae > Streptophyta > Magnoliopsida > Poales > Poaceae > Triticum > Triticum aestivum. The sequence continues at coordinate 137,734,527 of NC_057808.1, forward strand.
GTATAGCCCTGTAAACCAGAAAGGAGTATTTGCCTTTCTAGAGATTTCAACAAGTGACTAGACTACACCGAGACGGAGTACATATGGAGCAAAATGAGTGAATCTACACCATAAATAAATTCGTAGTTCTCTCATTTTCCTCTCCGCCTTGGCCGTGGTGCACAATAGGCACCATAGGCACCTCATCGTCGACGGGAATGTCTCCTGACACACGATAGACACGAGCGGCAGTCACCTCCATAGGTGCTTGAGGCCCTGTTTGGTTCACAAGTCCAAGGACTTTTTCTAGTCCCAACTAAAAAGTCCCTAGTCCCTCATTTTTTTAGCTGGGTTAGAGCAAACTAGCTCAAACTAACCCCTCTGGTTTGGATGATTTGAGGCTATTTCAACCCAAACTAACTCTAACTCAGGGATCCAAACAAAGAGGAGTAGTACTGTACATGCTATAGTGTGGACCGTAGCACATTGTCTTTTATGGCCATATCAGCACATTGTTTTCTACTGCTGATTCATTGGGCTACTGCGGTTCGCACTCCTCCTACGTACTTCGCCGACATGTAGGAGAGCTAGCATCCGGGTCGACATGTCATGCACCAGATTAGAGTGCGGCACGGAAGGGGGGCATCACCCCGGTTGTACCGCCAGTAATTCATGACTATAGTGAGTAGTCATATCACAAGTCTTTCCAGCAGTAACGCGCCGTCAAATCGGACAGCCCGACCTTTCCAGCAGTAAGTTGAATCCGCTACTCCCTCACCCTCCGTGCCTCTCTGTCAAACCGCCTACGCAAAAACTGACGCGCGTACTACCCGGGTAAAGCCCCGCCCTCAACTTTTAACTACGCGAAAATAGTTCAAGCTTGTTCGTTCTATATAAATACTAGTACTGTATGTCTATTCACCCGTGGGGTTGGTCAATGAATGGAGGGCCGGGGAGCACAAGTGAACAATACTAGTACTACTACCTCCGTCCTAGTTTACTGGTCCCAATTGTATATTGTGTCAAATTTTGACTATAGATTGAACTAACAAAACATTCATGCATGTTACCAAAAATTATATCATTGATAACTATGTTGAAATACGAATCCAACAATATAATTTTTGTTGACATGCATTAACATTTTGTTAGCTAAATATTTGGTCAAAATTTGGCACGAACTACAAAGGTGACCTATAAACCAGGACGGAGGTAGTAGTAGTACTAAGTAGGAGTCGTACAGTTACTCACCTTAAATAGATAGTTTCTTTTCATTAATACCACGTACACAAATTGAAACGCTTGTTGTGGAGAGAAAAAGATAATCACTCCACTATATATGTACGCTGGGGCCTGAGCGCTTGCTTTACTAGGGTTGCTCTCTTTATTCTCTCATCCTCTCCAGATCTAAACAAGATAGCGGTAGCGACATTTTCTCTCTGCTCACCGCTGGTCACAGATCCGGCCGGATCCCTTCGGCTGGTGTGTGTAGAGGACTAGGTGCATCGTTCACGCGGTCATCACCGGCGAGGGAGGAAACCCACAGCTGCCGGAGGTGCCCGATCCTCTGCCCGTGTCGTTCTCTCCGACACAGCGCCGACTCGGGAGGTCCTCCGACCCTTCTTCCTCCCTGTCGTATTGTGCGTAGATCTGACCTGCCGCCGCCGACATCCCGACGACCCTCAGGTATAAGTTCTTCGAAAGCGGCCTTGTTCTACTGCCCCAGCTCCCCACGTGTTTGCATGTGCATCTTTTGCTACTCCCATCAGCTCTTCCAAAGCAACCTAAATTTTTTGTATTATTAGAGGTAAAGCTACTTCATGCATTCGAATCTAGGACTTTGTTCAAACAATGAAGAAAGGGGGGAAGTTGTAGCATGAATCTAGGACTTGATTCAAAGAGGAAATAATATGGTGAAAGTAGTAGAGACCGGATACCCAACTGGTCTCTTGGTTGAAAAGGGAAATAATGGGAAAACGCAGTGGATAAGGAACTGATCTATTATTGGTTGAAAAAAGGATAGAAAGTAGCGGCTGGTGGACAAGTCAACAGAGTATGTCCAGGATTAGATTTGCTGCCCTCACATAGTAAAAGGTCTCCAGGATTAGAATTGCTGCCCTCACATAGTAAAAGGTCTCCAGGATTAGATTTGCTGCCCTCACATAGTAAAAGGTCTCCAGGATTAGATTTGCTGCCCTCACATAGTAAAAGGTCTCCAGGATTAGATTTGCTGCCCTCACATAGTAAAAGGTCTCCAGGATTAGATTTGCTGCTCTCAAATAGTAAAAGGTCTCGAGGATTAGATTTGCTGCCCTCACAGAGCATGAACAAACTCGGCATCATCACTTTATGCCTCCTTGTAGGTACATTGTGCTGATGCGTCCACTGTCGCATGTCCTTATACCAACCTTTTGTTGTTGTTAATGTAAGGGCGCATGTAAAATGAAGCGATCGCACTGTTACCTTAGGGACATGTCTAACCAGTGTTATTGTTAATCTAATGCCTCCAGTGATATGATGCAATTAAACTGTGTTACAAATGGTACTCCTGCTGTTTTCCCCAGTATGATAAGTAAGTTGCTCCTTTACGCTGTTGAGTGTCCTGGTGTCCCCACGGTCCCATGCCCTTAAACCAACTCTTTAGCTGTTGTTGATTTACTGTATCTGGTAACCAAGCAATGCCACCATTAAAGTAATCCCATATTTGACGAATGTCATTGTTGATCGTAATGCTTCCGGTAACATGAAGCATTGCTGACATTTTAAAATTTCTACTATCCTTGCGTGATTGCCATGAATATAATTAAGATGCTTCTTTTCGTTTCGTGTATGTTTCGTATATTCTTATTGACCAGCAACCGTTTACTTTCTATCTTTTTGTGCAGATAGGGATATCCATTTCACCTTGTTGCTATTGTGACCTTTTGGTGAACTCCACAAAACACTCTTTTTTTGGAATGAGTGTCTTGTGCAGTTCAACTAAAATGTCACGTGGGCAACATCTCTCAATTTTGGTGGAACCGCACAAAATGGTGATTGGAGTTTCCAATATCTCCGTCAAATTCTGCTGGTAATCTCGTGCAACATTTTATTAGCCTTTGCAAGATGAGCCGTCACTGTCACCACAATGGCACTTTATTTTAGTGGGACTGCACAAAAGGATTGGCAAATTATAGTTTCACCTTACATGAGCAGGACAGCCAACCTTAATGTTCCTCAATTTTAGTGCAACTACTAAAGAACCTGCCAGCTCACGAGAGCAAGTACTTATTGCTAGCTGAATGATGCAATCTTTGCTTCATTTCAGGTGAACTGCAGAAAAAGGCGCATGAATTGAATCATGGAAATCCAGGCAGGCCTCATCCGAGTGGGGCTGCAGGTTGAGTTCAAGGAGTGCCACAATTATAGTAATCAGGCTCTTCTTATTTGTGATGTGCAAACAGTAATACTCAACTACAGATGTTGTGACGGTCAAGAGCATTCGACAAGTTCTTCGGTTGTGTGACACGGCTATCCAAGATGGATTTAATGCCGATATTCACTTTATCAAAAGGCTCTAATGGGTTGGTTTAGAATCTTGCAAGCTGGAAATCAATTAGATGTGTAGGCATATTTGTTGTACTTATGATTTCAATCTTATTTGTTGGTTATGAATTTTGCAAGCTGGGAATCAATGAGATGTGTAGGCATCTTTGTTGTACTTATTATTTGGATCTTATTTGTTGGTTCTGAATCTTGCAAGCTGGGAAACACGGCATGATGATGCAGAGGACAACAACCATAACAAACAGTTCAAACTTGGTAGTATTATCTGTGTGAAAGTGCCAATACAGACCCGCTCGTGAACCGACGTGTGGCCAGAGTAGGTTTCTTAACGGAGGCGTTTGAATGCGCCGAGGGTGCATCTTCTTCCAGGCGTGCAGCAGGCGTGGGATGGGTAGTAACTGTTGTTGCCTGTACACACTGAGTTTACTGTTGAATCCAGTTCCCCAAGAGCTGTAAAACGAACTGCTGCCGCCGCCTACCCACTCGTTCACTTGAAGAGACTCCAATGGCGATCCGAGGGGTGAGCCTGCTGGATATGGACTTCAGCAAGGAGTTCCCCTTTGAGTTCGCCGTTCAGTCCTATGGCTGCACCAAGTTGAATGTGATGTACACCATCGATCCGGACTCGGTGAGGCTCTGCCTCGCCGAGTTCAAGCAGTACCTACAGGACGATAAAGCACAAGGTCGCAGGACTTAGACCTTGTGCCCATCCATTCATCTCCTGACAGGGACTAGCGGATCGCCGTCGCCCAGGTATGTGTGCAGGACAAGGTTCTTCTCTACCACTGTTGTAGGGCCATCAGAGGTTCTGGAGCATTCGCCCGTTTCATCAGCAACGCCGACGGCACCTTCACTATGGTGGAGAGAAGGAAGAACATGACGATTCGGCCATGTCGTGCAACAAGCTTGTCGACACCCAGAAGCAATACAAGATCATCGGCAACGGGCAGGAGAAGGACTCCGTGGTTGACCTTGCCGAGACCATCATCGACCCCTGATACGCCAACATGAAAGAAGACAACGATACCAAGGACCTGAACACGTGGGAGGTACCTCTGAATCTAGCCTACATAACCTACGCGGCCAAGGACGCATACTCATGCTACGACATGTACAGGCGGATCTTGGACATGAGGGCGTGTCTGCTTCCCGTAATCGACGAGTACATGGACAGCCACAGCGTCATGATCAAGCCTGCCAGGAAGGTCTAGATGTTGTACTTTATCTGTTTATAAGCACCTTTATCATCTCAGTGTTTCATGCATTAGCCTATGTGTCGTAGTTATCTGTTTTTTCCGAAATATTTCTTTTCAGAACGCATTAACATGTTTGCTTTTTTAGTGGCTATTTGCTTATGTATGTAACTAGTTCTGTCGGAGTAAATGGCCACGGGTAGCCTAACCGACTCCCCCTGGCTCTTCGAGAAATTACCAGGCCGATCGAGCCTTCAAGCATCCAGAGCACGGGGCTGCCTTCCTCTGGCCGGCTATCACCAAGGCCGACTACCAGAAGGCGACCCGGCCTCAAAAACCTTCCCGAGGAGAGCTACGAGATGGCCGACTCCAAGAAGTCGTCCATCAAGAGGACCGACTCCCAGAAGCCGGCCATGAAGAAGGCCGACTCCAGAAGCCGGCCAAGACTGCACCCACCAGGGCTGCACCCACATAACGGTGATAAGACGGGGCGTGGCCGCAGTACAGCCTGCCACCCCCGAATCCCGGAGCATGCATGGCCACAGTGCGCCGTACGGGTCAGCCATCCCCCGTCTGGCGCGGCACTGTAGCCATGTTGACCGTGACGTCACCCACGACAGGCGCTAGTATGGCCCACGGGCGGCGGGCCCCTTCAGCCAGAGAGACGCTCGAAGGCGGCCCGGCCTCCCCTAGTCGGCCTGGGGCGTAGCCGGCTCCCGATAGCCAGCTACCTCCCTCCCTCGAAGTATGTGCATTATTAAGGAGACAAGACAAGGTGAGGCAACAGTGAGAGCCCGCCAGGCGGCGGCACTGTAGCCACGTTTACCTCGACAAAGCCCTCGTCATCAGGGGCGAGGCAACAGTAACCAGCCGCCGACAAGGCCCCCAGGCGGTGGGGCCGGCCTGTCGGCCAAGAGGCCGGCAGCCGGCGGGACCTACCAATCGGCGTGCCCCAACGGCCGGCGGAGAAGCCGGCGAGCACAGACACTGATGGCTGGGACCCGCACCCAGCCGGATTACCATTGTACCCCTGGGGGGTAGGACTATATAAACCCCCCGGGGCACCCATGCAAAGGGTTGATCTCTAAGATAGTTTTAGCCACCACGTAGAGGGAAGAGGAGAGCTAGCCTTGCCTTTCTTCCTCCTCTAGCCAAACAGCTCAAGGAGCACTTGTAGCTACTTGTGTTGATCTAGTGATCATGCGGAGACCCTTCAGAGCAGGACTAGGGGTGTTATCTCCACGGAGAGCCCCGAACCTGGGTAAGATTCGCCGGCGTGCATGTCTTCGCCTAATCCCGTTTCCAGGCACCGGTGATGTCTTACTGGCTCCCACAATGATAAGCCACCCGTTGGCATATGTCGCACCTACCACCCGACATTTGGCGCCCACCATGGGGCCACGTGCACCGTCGTCCAGAGACCTGTTCTGGACGGGAACCCTTTTCCTCCTCCGCGAGCGTAGCCAGCCCACTACGCTCGATGGCGCTTGCCCTGACGCACTGCAAGGCATCGACGACGCCTGCATGGCGAGCTGCCTCGCCGATCTTCTTGGCGAGACTCGCATCTCCGATGAGCCTGCGTCCGACGCGGGCACAGACTGCCCCGAGAGCCGCCTCGTCAGCCTCCTCGACCAGCTTCACATCTCCAGCGAGCTTGCTGTGGACTTGGAGTCGGTCGGCTCCACCGACCCGATGCTTGTCGACTCTAGCACGGCATCCCTTGACGCCTTCCCCACCAACGTGGTGATCATCAATGACCCTCTCCCTCGAGCCGATAGTGGAAGCAGCGCTGTCACTGAGGTGCTGGTCATTAGCCATGGCGCCGTCTCGGGCGAGAACGCCCACGACGCCCTACAAGCGGCGCTGCACGACTTGTCCATCCCCATCCCGGCCGACGCCGACGCCGAGACTCTGGAGGCACGCCGCCTCGCCGTCATCACGGAGGGCCAGAAGATAGCATCCATGAGACGCCTCACTGAGGCTCACCAGCGCGAAGTCGACCGCGCCGCCTTTGGTATGCCGGCTCCTGGCGGGCCGAGCTGAGCCGGCCTCGTCAAGAAGCGCGGCGCGGCCATCGCCAGCATGCTGGGAGCAGACCGCCCAGTCTACGCCACGCCACTCGAGAACCTGCGTGTCGCTCAGGCGGCCGTAGACGAGCTGAACGGGCTGGGGGCTCATGAGCTCCCCTACATGACTAGACGCATCCAGCAGCTGATTGACGCGGCCGCAGAACGGCATGAAGCCAGCGCCCGCGCTGAGAGTCCTCCCCCACGCCGAGAGCACGCCGCGACATCCCGGACGCCGACTGCAAGCGGCGCCCGTGCAAGAAAAGACAAGGAGCCGGCTGCTAGCCGCAGTCGGACTCGGGTCACCATTGAGCGCGACGCAGAAGGCCACCCCCGAGCGGTGGAACGACAAGGCAATCCGCCTCCCCCCTCCCCCCGCCTCGTGGGGAGAGATATCCCACCCCGCCGCCTGTCACGCATCCGACTCTCGGCGGCCGACTAGGCCACCGCGAAGGAGTCGGCAAGAATGATGCCCGCCACCAGATCGACCGCCTAGCGCGATCCCTGGCGCTAGAAGAAGAGGATGATGTCGGCCCGCCTTGCTTTGGCCCCCGCATCCGCGACGAGCCCTTCCCCAAAGGGTTCTCACTCCCAAGAGACACGCCAAAATACAACGGCTCCATGAAGCCGGAAGATTGGTTAATCGACTACTCTACCACAGTCAGCATAGCAAACGGCAACAGGCGTGTTTCCGTGAAGTACGTTCCTCTCATGCTTCAAGGCACGGCACGCACCTGGCTAAACAGCCTCAAGCCCTACAGGGTCAACAGCTGGCTAGACTTCACGGAAGTCTTCGTCCGCAACTTCACCAGCACATACAAGCGGCCTCCCAAGCCCCGCCAGGTCTCCTTATGCGTCCAAGGGCCCAGCGAATGGACTCGCGACTACGTCACGCGTTGGGCCGAGCTCCGCAACTCCTGCGAGGGGGTGCACGAGGTTCAAGCCATAGAGTAATTAACCGCCGGGTGCCGAGAGGGCACCCTCCTCAAGCACCGACTCCTCTGCGACGAGCCGACTACCCTCGACGAGCTGCTGATCATAGCAGACAAGTACGCCACGGCCGACTCCTCAATGAAGACCGAGCTCCGAGTGGACGCCTCTGGAAAGGTGCTCACTCCGGCTCCCAAGACGCCGGCTGGTGACTCCAACCGACGCCCCTACCAGAACGACCACAAGCGCAAGGCCCCTATGCCGCCTTCCACCAGTCGGCAAGTAGCCACCGTCGAAGACGAATAGCCCGAAGAGCGGCCCGCGCCCAAGAAGAAGGGCGACAGGCCGGCTTGGCAGCCGGCCTTCTCCTACGAGCAAACTCTTGATGCTCCCTGCAAGTTCCACAGCGGCGCGAAGTCGTCCAACCACATGACCCAGAAGTGCCATTGGCTCACGCGGATCTCCAAGGACGAGGGGCTGCTGCCGCCTCCACCTCTTCGCCCGCCGCCTCCAGCCCCTCAGCAGCAGGCTGTTCGACCAGCAGTCGGAGCCATTCAAGATGAGTTCCCAGATGAGCACGCCACCTACGTCATCTTCACGAGCCAGATTGAAGACAAGCGCAGTCGGCGCCGACAACACCAAGAAGTCAACGCGGTCGCCTCCAGCAACCCCGAGTTCATGCATTGGTCTGAGAAGCCTATCAGCTGGAGCATGGCCGATCACCAGGAGGTGATGCCGTCTCCCGGCTCTTATGCACTGGTGTTGGACGCCACCCTCGCGACAGAAAGGCGAGCTGCCCGTTTCTCCCGTGTGCTGATTTATGGTGGAAGCAGCATCAACATACTATACTGCGACACCATGGAGAAGTTGAACATCAAGGCGAAGCAACTCATGCCAAGCCGGACTGTGTTCCATGGCTCGTACCCGGCTTGTCCTGTTCCCCAATCGGCAAGATCAAGATGGATGTTCTCTTCGGAGACAAGGATCACTTTCGCCGAGAAGCAATCTGGTTTGAAGTAGTGGATCTAGAGAGCCCTTACCATGCCTTGCTTGGCCGACCTGCCCTGGCCAAGTTCATGGATGTGCCCCACTACGCCTACCTCAAGATGAAGATGCCGAGTTCAAAGGGGATCATCACCATAGCCGGAGACTACAAGAAGTCCACCGAGTGTGCTGCGGCCAGCAGCCGACTAGCCGAGTCCCTCGGGATTGCTGAAGAGAAGAAGGTGCTGGACCGAGTCGTGGCCATGGCCGGCAAGCAGCCGGCCCTGTCCCCCAACCCCAAGGAATATGATGCTCAGGGCTCCTTCTAGCCGGCCAAGGAGACAAAGAAGATACCTCTGAACCCGGAGAACCCGAAGAGGTTTTCTGTCATTGGTGCAAACCTGGACAGCAAATAGGAAGGCGAGCTCGTCGACTTCCTCCATGAGAATCAGGACATCTTTGCATGGTCCCCAAAGGACATGCCGGGTGTTCCGAAGGATTTCGCCGAGCACAAGCTACACGTCCGAGCGGACGCGAAACCAGTCAAGCAGCCTCTCCGCCGACGGTCGGAGGAGAAGAGAAGGATCGTAGGAGAAGAGATAGCCCGGCTCCTGGCAGCCGGCTTCATTATGGAGGTTTTTTTTCCAGAGTGGCTTGCCAACCCGGTCTTGGTGTTGAAGAAGAACAATAAATGGCGTATGTGTATAGATTACACCAGCCTCAACAAAGCCTGCCCCAAAGATCCGTTTGCCCTACCACGGATCGATCAAGTGATAGACTCCACAGCCGGATGCGAGCTGTTGAGTTTCTTGGATGCTTACTCAGGCTACCACCAGATCAAGTTGGACCCAGCCGACCGCCTGAACACCGCCTTCATCACACCATTCGGAGCTTTCTGCTACCTGACTATGACATTCGGCTTGAGAAATGCCGGTGCCACTTTTCAGTGTTGCATGCAGAAATGCCTCCTCAGGCAACTCGGCAGAAATGCCCACATCTATGTAGACGATATTGTGGTGAAGACGGAGAAGCACGGCACCCTGCTGGAAGACCTCAGAGAAACATTTGCCAACTTGCGCTGATTTCAGATCAAGCTCAACCCTGAGAAATGCGTGTTCGGAGTACCAGCCGGCCATCTTCTAGGCTTTTTGGTCTCCGAACGCGGCATTGAGTGCAACCCAGTGAAGATCAAGGCCATAGAGAATGGAGATTCCTACCAAGCTGCGAGACATTCAGAAGTTTACCGGGTTCCTGGCCTCCCTAAACCGCTTTATCAGCCGGCTAGGGGAAAAGGCCCTCCCCCTGTACCGACTCATGAAGAAGTCCACCCACTTCGAGTGGAACGACCAAGCAGACCAAGCTTTCCACGAGTTGAAGAAGATGCTGACCACACCGCCGGTCCTGGCAGCGCCGACTGAGAAAGAGCCCATGCTCCTTTACATTGCTGCGACTAGCCGAGTGGTCAGTACAGTCATCGTGGTCCAACACCCAGAAGAAGGCCGAGCTCAGTTAGTCCAGAGGCCGGTATATTATTTGAGCGAAGTACTGTCCACCTCGAAGCAAAACTACCCGCATTACCAGAAGATGTCCTATGGAGTGTACTTCGCCGCCAAGAAGCTGAAGCCCTACTTTCAAGAGCACCCCATCATGGTCGTATGCACTGCCCCGCTTGTCGAGATCATAGGCAGCCGGGATGCATCCGGCCGGGTGGCTAAGTGGGCCATTGCGCTGGCTCCCTACACGATCTTCTACCAGCCCCGCACCGCCATCAAGTCCTAAGCATTGGCCGACTTCCTTGTCGACTGGGCCGAGACCCAGTACCTACCGCCGGCTCCTGACTCCACTCATTGGCGGATGCACTTCGACGGATCCAAGATGCGCACTGGCTTGGGAGCCGGCATCATCCTCACCTCTCCCAAGGGCGACAAGCTCAGATACACATTGCAAATTCATTTTGCCGCCTCCAACAATGTGGCCGAGTACGAGGCGCTCATACATGGGCTCCGGCTAGCCAAAGAACTCTGCATACGCCGGATCCTGTGTTATCGCGACTCAGATTTGGTGGTCCAGCAGTCATCTGGCGACTGGGACGCCAAGGACGCAAACATGGCGAGCTATCGATTCCTCCAACAAATCAGCGGATACTTTGAAGGGTGCGAGTTCCTCCACATGCCACGGGCCAACAACGAGCAAGCAAATGCCCTGGCACGGATCGGCTCCACCCGACAAGCTATACCAACCGACGTCTCTCTCCAATGCCTTCTCAAACCGTCTGTCAAGCCGTCTCCAGAATCGGACTCCATCTTCGTACCGCCTGCCCCTGATGCAGTCGGATCCGACTTGGGGAACCCAGCATGCGGCTCGGAGACTTTGACATGCGGCCCGGGGACTGCCGTAGTCGCACCCGGCTCGGGGACTTCAGAACCCGGCCCGGGGACTGCAGCAGTCGGCCCGGGGACTACAACGACACAACAGACAGTGGCCGACCCCAACTCTTCACCACCCAACCCACCCACCCGGGTCACAGTAGCCGTACTGACAACAGAAGAAGTCACAGCTCCATCATGGCCCCAGCCCATCCTCAACTTCCTAGTAAACAGAGAGCTGCCGACTGATGATATATCGGCAAGACTAGTTCAACGCCGAGCCAGAGCATACGCAATAATAAACAGAGAACTTGTTAAGCGTAGCATCACTGGAGTCTTGCAGCGCTGCGTCGAGCCAGAGAAGGGCATAGCAATCCTCAAGGATATCCACCAAGGCGAATGCGGCCACCACGCGGCCTCAAGATCACTTGTCACCAAAGCTTTCCGCCATGGTTTCTTCTGGCCGACTGGTTTGGAAGACGCCAAGGAATTAGTCAAATGCTGCAAAGGATGCCAAGTCTTCAGCTCCAAGCAACACCTGCCGGCTTCTGCACTCAAGACCATCCCCCTCACCTGGCCCTTTGCCGTTTGGGGGTTGGACATGGTGGGCCCATTCAAGATAGCCCGCGGCAGCATGACACATCTGCTTGTCGCCGTGGACAAATTCACCAAGTGGATTGAAGCGAAGCCAATCAAGAAGCTGAACGGGCCGACTGCCGTGACATTCATCACAGATATCACCACTCGGTATGGTATACCACACAACATCATCACCGACAACGGCACGAACTTTGCCAAGGGAGCACTGGCACGTTTCTGCGCGACACAGGGCATCTGACTGGACTTAGCGTCCGTTGCCCACCCACAGTCAAACGGCCAGGTCGAGCAAGCAAACGGCCTCATCCTCTCCGGCATCAAGCCCCGACTGGTCGTACCACTGGAGCGTTCGGCCGGCTGCTGGCTCGATGCGCTGCCGGCTGTCCTCTGGAGTCTGCGTGCTACCCCGAACAAGTCAACCGGCTTCACTCCTTTCTTCCTTGTATATGGTGCCGAGGCCGTCATCCCAACTGACATCGAGTTCGACTCGCCTCGGGTCACCATGTAAGCGGAGGCGGAGGCCAAGGAAGCGCGAGAAGACGGTGTCGACCTGCTGGAAGAGGGTCGGCTGTTAGCACTCAGCCAGTCCGCCATCTACCAGCAGGGTTTGCGCCGTTACCACAACCGGAAGGTCAAGCCAAGATCCTTCCAAGAAGGCGATCTTGTGCTCCGGCTGATCCAGCGAACAGCCGGCCAGCACAAGCTCTCGGCCCCTTGGGAAGGCCCATTCGTCATCAACAAGGCCCTAGGCAACGACTCCTACTACCTGATCGACGCACAGAAGCCGAAGGCACGCAAGAGGGATGATTCCGGCAAGGAGTCGGAACGACCATGGAAAGCCAATCTCCTGAGAAGATTTTACAGTTAAAAGTTGTATGTATCACGCTACCTTTTTGTATTAAGTACAAGACAATGGGCCCCCAGAGGCGCACTCGGGGACTACCCTCCTTTATCTATGAATGACGAGTGTCATACCCATGAATGTACTATTACATTTGATTTTCTATCTGGCACCGGGTTCGACTAATCGGCCCGGGGACTGGCCGCCTTGAGTTATATTAAAAGTTCTACCTGAAGTCAGACAAGTAGTGTGCTAGCACCCGAGCCCTCTTTTGTTGAAAGTCGCAGCTCGAAGAACCGACTGCCCGACTGGCAAGAGCCAAAGGCAGGAAAGGATGCCCACACGAAAAATGGCTAAGGACTAATGAACCTATCTAACACAAGCCGGCCTCACAGCACGCCTACCGGCTGTCAGAACAGCCGGCTGGCCGGCTTACCAGTCACTTCGCTACAATCCAAGAAAGCTAGAGTACTTGCCCTCCCAACTGGCCAAGCACTTCTCCAGCCACAGACTGCAGAGCAGCTATCCGGCTGGGAAGGCGGCGACCAAGGGAGGGCGGCAAAGGAAACAGCCAAAGGATGAAAAGCAAGAACAGTGGGAAGCCAAACACATGCATGTTTATATTTACACATAAGGCCTTCAACAGGCCAGTAGTCAATATAGTTTGAATACATCCCCAGTGGGTGGAACTGCGTAAACTTAACAATATATTGTTCAAAGAGTAATAAAATAGGAAAGTAAAGGCGGCAGATTAGGCTAAGGGCGCAACAGGCAGGCGGCAGCGCCGGCTGGAGGAGTGGCCGGCTGGAGAGTCTCGGCTTGATCATCGCCGGCTGCAGGCGGTGCGCTCGCACGTGCCTTGTTGCTGGAGGAATGGTCAAGCTGAGGCTGGCCGGCTGCTCCACCATCTCGCACGGCGTCTTCACCACCCTCCTCTTCCTCCTCCTCGCCCTCGTCGCTGCAGTCGATCTCCTCCGCCGAGTCCTCGCCATCAGCTGGGTTCAGCCCGAACCACTCCTCCGGCTGGGCAACGCCGTTATCATCCACCTCAGGAGCAAAGGCGCTGGTGTCGGTGTAGTCGGCGATCGCCGAGGCACGCTGGATGATAGCCGGCCGCGCCGGCTCCAGCTCCGTGTCGGCCTCCTGCCGCCAGGTGGCCAACTGGTCCAAGCTCAGCTTAGGATACCAGGCTTTGACGAACTCCAGCGCGCGCCTGGCGCCTAACCGAGCTGCAGAAGCCTTCCAGGCCTCGAAGCGGCCGGCCGCTACCTCCAGCCAATCGGCAGTCCGACTGGGGGTGCGGGGAATCACCTCGCCGGGCCAGAGAGCGGCCAGCACTTGCGCCCCAAGACCTTGAAGCCGGCGGAGCATGCGGTGAGCCGGCTGGAGGCGGGCTTGAATCGCCAGGAGCTGTTCCTCAAGCGACCGGCGAGCGTTCGGCATGATCTCAGCGCCAGCCTGCCTTTGCGCCTCGTGGTGGGCCTCGACGACCTGGTTGGTGGCAGTAGAGTAACGAGGGAAGTACTCTGCACAAGAAAGAAAGAAAGAGAAAGAAGAGGAAAATACAAAGTTAGAGAATGAACCAAACGGCAAGCGAACGAAGAAGAAGGCGGCCTACCGTCAACCAAGTCTTCGATCTGGCCGTAGCCGTTGATCAACGACTGCCTCGCCTCAGCCCAGCTCGCCGCCTTGGTCTCGTACTCAGCTTGGAGGGCGGCCTCGCTATCCTACACCGCCTTCAGGGCCGCCTTGTGGCTCTCCTCCTGGTCGGCCAGCTTCTTGACCAGGCGGTCATGCTCCTGAGCCAAGGCGTCGAACTCAGCTTCCTTAGTGCGAAGGGCGGCCTGGGTCCCACCCAGCTGCTCCCTCAGTTTGGCGTTGGCCACTGCAGATATGGCAGAGAAGAAAAGAGCAATAAGAAAGAAGTCGTCAGGAAAGATCCGACCCGACTGCTCAGTAGTCGGCCCGAATCTCGGGGACTACACCCAGTGGGTGCGCTGACGCGGCCCCACGTGAGATAAAAGATGAAGCACTTACTCTGGCTCTCAGTTAGATCAGCAGTCTTCTGGGTCAGCTCCCGAGCCTGGGAGTTGAAAGCAGCCGCACGGAGGTTGTGGTAGTCCTGCAAGTCGGACAGAGAAGCGAATGAGAACAAGATAGCAAACAAAGTCTACTAAGAAGTTCCAAGCCGCCTGCTCAGCAGCCGACTCGGAACTCGGGGACTACACCAGTGGGTGCGCTGACGCGCCCCCACGGAAGAAACAAAGATCACGAAGCAAAAAACGGGAAGACTCACCCGAATGGCCGCCCGTGTCGCGAGGAACTCGTCATTATATTGCCTCAACACTGCGGCCTGGGACTGAAGCCGGTTCCGGACTTCTTGCGCCGCCACATTCACCACGGTCATCCCACCACCCGGCGTCCACCCCGAGCTGGCGCTGGCCGTCTCCACGTCCTGGGCCGACGAGCTGGATCCCGCGGCCTTCTGCGGGTCCGGAGCCGAAGTTGCCTTCCCCGCGCGCTGGCGCGATGGCGACCAGACCACCAGGTCCGTCCTCACAGCCGGCTCGCCTCCAGCCGATTGCGCAGGCGGTGCGTTAGGCCGGCTGCCTTGGGCCGCCCCAGTCGGTGATGGCGGTGCCGCCTCCCTCTCCTGGACGACGACGTCGTCCTCCTCCCTCTCCATCCCCGACAGGTCGCCGCCAGCTTCCTCCGGCGGGGGCTCCGAGATCTCGGGCGCCGCGACACGCAGGGGGGTGACAAGCAAGGCCCCCTCCGCTGCCGTTGCGGCTGCAGCCTCCGCCTGGGCCTTGGCCGCCACGTCGGCTTGTGCCTTTGCCGACTCCTCCGCCTCCTCCTGCGCCGCCTTGGCGGCGGCCGCCCTCAGCTCTTCCGCCTCCCGCTCCTCCCGCTCCTCCCGCGCCTCCCGCGCATTTCGCTCCGTCGCCCCTTGAAGCTTGGCACGGGGGTCCACACGACGGTGCTCCCGGATCCTCCCGGCGATCCAACCATGGAGGCGGCAGCAACCCGCTCAAGAGAAAGCGGAGCCCTGATTTTTGAGACAAGACAAGGATTCAGAAATTGACAAGAAAAGAAGAAGGAATATGCAAGACAATCTACACTTACGCCGAAACCGTTTGCGGCTGCTTCACCACCTTGCGGAAGCGGGCCGCCTTCGCGGCCGCCTCATCCCGCCTGGTCACCGCCGCCCCGCCCTTGGGCTTCTTCGGCCGACTGCCAAACAAGCCCAACGCGGCCCGACGCTTCTGCGCCGCCTCGAGCAGGCGGAGCGGCGGAGGAACCTGCGCCATGGTCGGACGCCGGCTGGCGGCACGAGATGATTTCTTCCTCGTTGTAATCCGGCCAGTCGTCGAAGCTACCTCCAAGCCCGGAGCCGCCTGCTTCGCCACCTGCTTCGCCGCCTCCCACCTTGGTGTTGTCGTCCATGGCGGCAGCCCCCAAGTCGGGGTCCTCCAAGTCATGCTCCGCCCGGTCGGGTAGAAATCGGCGATCCGCCCGCTATCCCGGCCGCAGGTCGAAGGAGAGGGCTCTGCAAAGACGTGCCGACTGGTCAGAGTCGGCCAAGAAAAACTTGGTTACAAAACTAAAAGAAGAGAAGATAAAGAAAGCATACCGTAGGCGGGGGATTGGCACGGGAGTACGGCTCCTTGCCAAACTGCCACTCTGCGGAGAGCTTGCAGTTCGTGAGATAGTTCACCATATGAGCCACCTCGTCATGAGGCATCTCCTTGGTGCACATCAGACTCGGATCAAGTTGGCCGCTCATTTGACTGATCAAATAAGGGCGGCTTTGAAGCGGGAGCACCCGGCGCACCACGAAGGTGGCCAGCAGGTCAGACCCAGTCAGGCCCTCCGACTGGATCATTACCCGGAGTCGGGCGACGACGGCGGCTCCAGCCGGCGACAGCGTCCTGGCCCAATAGGACCACTGGGGCCGCCTCCCAGTCGGCGGGCCGGCTACGGAAGCCGGCAAGTTGACGTAGTCGCCTTGCGAGGCGACGTTCTTCACGTAGAAGTACAATTTCTGCCAGCACTTCACCGACTGGATCAGCGTGATGACAGGGAAGGGGTGGTCGGCTGCCGGCCTCCGCATCGCGATGAAGGCCCCGCTCTGAGCCGGCACGCCCTGCATGTGGGTGCCGAGCTTGGATTGGAAGAATCCCCCCCAGAGCTCGAGGGTGGGAAGAACGCCAAGAAAGCCCTCGCACAGAGTGATGAAGGCGGACAGCAGCACCACGTGTTTGGAGTGAGGTGGTGCGGCTGGAGCTGATAAAAGTCGAGGAAGGAGCGGAAGAAGGCGCTCGCGGGCAGACCGAGGCCACACAGGAAGTGCAATCGAAAGATTACCCGCTCGCCTTCCTCTGGCGCTGGCGTGATCTCCTTCTCCGGCGCGAGACGGACCTGCAGCTGGTCCTTGCCGGGCAAGCGCCGCGTCTTGCGGAGGAAGTCGATGTGGTCCGTGTGGACGTTGGAGCCGTCCCAGTCTTCGCCGTACTGCATGATGGCAAGAAGCTGATCGGAAAGGGTGCGGCGGCGGAGAAACCACGGCCCCGCGGCGGCGAGGTTGCGGGGTAGTGCGAAGATTGGTGGGACGGCGCGGCGGCAAGAGGCTGCTGTGATGGGAAGAAGGAGGAAGAAGATGGCGGAGAGAGGATGAGCGTGCGAGCGTCTGCCACTCCCCCTCCTCCCCCTACTTATAGCCTCGTGTGGCGAAGCCGAGGAGGCGAGGCGGGGGGGGGGGAACGTGGGATTAACTGCGCCCACTCCCCCACGTCCCGCGATTATAGCGCCCTAACGACATGCAGAAACTGCCGTCGGAAGGCGAGCGGCCCGCTTTGGGCCACAGAAAATCGGCGCCTGGGCCTAGGCGTGGAAGTGGTGGGCCCCGGCCTGTGGCGGCGTCCCATCACGCGCGTGGGTTGGCAGGCTTTTTTCAGCCGGAAGGTGCCACGTGGCACGCGGAAGGCGAGCGGCCGGCCCGCAGCCCGCCGAGCGCACCGGCTGGCTCCCGCCTTCAGACTTCAAATTTTTTGCCAAGACGGCGCACCCAACCGAAGCCGGCTCCTAGCTGCTGGCTCGTCAAGATAAGAAGCTGACCGAGCTTCTCGACCTCCTCTCAGCCTCGAAGCCCAACCAGCTTCGGGGACAACTATCGGAGTAAATGGCCACGGGTAGCCTAACCGACTCCCCCTGGCTCTTCGAGAAATTACCAAGCCGATCGAGCCTTCAAGCATCCAGAGCACGGGGCCGCCTTCCTCTGGCCGGCTATCACCAAGGCCGACTACCAGAAGGCGACCCGGCCTCAAAAACCTTCCCGAAGAGAGCTACGACATGGCCGACTCCAAGAAGCCGACCATCAAGAGGACCGACTCCCAGAAGCCGGCCATGGAGAAGGCCGACTCCAGAAGCCGGCCAAGACTGCACCCACCAGGGTTGCACCCACATAACGGTGATAAGATGGGGCGTGGCCGCAGTATAGCCTGCCACCCCCGAATCCCGGAGCATGCACGGCCACAGTGCGCCGTACGGGTCAGCCATCCCCCGTCCGGCGCGGCACTGTAGCCATGTTGACCGTGACGTCACCCACGACAGGCGCCAGTACGGCCCGCGGGCGGCGGGCCCCTTCAGCCAGAGAGAGGCTCGAAGGCGGCCCGGCCTCCCCTAGTCGGCCTGGGGCATAGCCGGCTCCCGATAGCCGGCTACCTCCCTCCCTCGAAGTATGTGCATCATTAAGGAGACAAGACGAGGTGAGGCTACAGTGAGAGCCCGCTAGGCGGCGGCACTGTAGCCAGGTTTACCTCGACAAAGCCCTCGTCATCAGGGGCGAGGCAACAGTAACCAGCCGCCGACAAGGCCCCCCAGGCGGTGGGGCCGGCCTGTTGGCCAAGAGGCCGGCAGCCGGCGGGACCCACCAGTCGGCGGGCCCCAACAGCCAGCGGAGAAGCCGGCGAGCACAGACAATGATGGCTGGGACTCGCACCTAGCCGGATTACCATTGTACTCCTGGGGGGTAGGCCTATATAAACCCCCCGGGGCACCCATGCAAAGGGTTGATCTCTAAGATAGTTTTAGCCACCACGTAGAGGGAAGAGGAGAGCTAGCCTTCCCTTTCTTCCTCCTCTAGCCAAACAGCTCAAGGAGCACTTGTAGCTACTTGTGTTGATCTAGTGATCATGCAGAGACCCCGCAGAGCAGGGCTAGGGGTGTTATCTCCACGGAGAGCTTCGAGCCTGGGTAAGATTCGCCGGCGTGCATGTCTTCACTTATTACCGTTTCCAGGCACCGGCGATGTCTTACTGGCTCCCACAATGATAAGCCACCCGTTGGCATATGTCGCACCTACCACCCGACAAGTTCACTTGTCCGTTTAAAAAAACTAGTTCACTCGGTTGTCGTGCTTTGAATCTCCTTCCTACCAACATATTCCCCTTCTCAGGTGGACCCAGCAGGTCTCGTACACAGACATATGGTACCAGCCACCTATCCATTTGTAGTTCTTTATTTTGTTCAATCTTTCATCATCTTCCTATACAGCGGCTGGCCATCCCTCTACTCCCACACATTGTCCGGCGGCGGCAGCTCCACTGGCCCACCCTGCGCCCGAACAAGTCAACCCTCATACTCCCCTCCGCCTACGTCTTCCCCCGCTCCGGTTCGTTCGGTCTGAGGTCTCGACGTCGTCCTCCGCCTTAGTGTTCTCGCCGCGGCGCCGCCGTTTTTTGTTCCCAACATGGTCAGCAAAACAAGAGGAATCAGGAGACAACTGTTCGTCGAGAGGCTGACAGTCCCGGGCCCACCAGGTCCATGGCCTAGGTTTTGTTCTTTAACATGGGCTGCCCACGACATGTTTCAACATTTTTTGGATCCAGCGGGTATCAAGCGGCCTCTGGGCCTCCCAACCTAGCTTATCTATAACATCAGCAGCCCAAGTTATGTTTGTTTTTTCAAGAAGATGCACAACTCTGTTCTATTTTTCTATAATAATGCAAAACTGAACCTATGTTTTCTATAAGAATGCAAAACTGAACCTATATTTATATATATATATAATAGAAACAACATAATGTTCCGTTAAACCTGTCATTCGTCCAACCATTTTATAGACCTTCCCACTTCCTTTATTTTTGTTTTCATTAATCCTATATCTGAATTTTCTCCCACTTTATTTTTTGATGTAAACTGAGTTTTCTCCCAGTACTTTTCCCTAGAACCAACTCAACTGTCCCACGTCTAGCCTAAAAATAATAATACCCCACGTCCTATTAACTCATCAAATTAAAATGATATTTTATTTCGTAAGTTGAAAGTTCTTACAAAATAATAATAATAATTGTTTATATATAACTTGGCAAGTTAACTCCTAGTGATTGCGTACATAAGCTTGCAAAGATTTTACTGACCAATGAAGTAATAGACGTTCAATCATGTGTTTATGTTTTTATAACATTTCTCCATCCAGCCCAACATGATATTTTCACCCAGCCCAGCAAGTCCGCGGATGTCGAGAAAAATGCAAATTGGCTTTAAATTCTACCATATATATATGACGGGCTGCATAGATGCTACATCATTGTTTCACCCAGCCCACCAAATGGACTCAAAAAACAAATGGACTGGCTGACATGTGGGCCAGTAGGTCGAAGCCCAACAAGGTGTTGGATTTACATCCAACGGCCGACATTCTTCTTCAATCTCTCGTCTTCTTCCCCCAGTGCTGCCGGAACCGCCTGCTCCAGCCTCCGGCGTCCAGCGGCGTTGTTTTGCGCGCCTCAGCGAAACGCTACCCCACCGACGGCCAGGCCATCCCTCCACTCCACACTTCCTGTTATTCTTTGCTGCGTGTAGGTCCACCCCGCACCCGAACCAGTCAAGTTTCCCACTCCTCTCTCTCCGCGACTCCACTACCGCGTCTTCCCCATCTTCGGGTCGTTCCAGTCAGGGGCCTCGCCGTCATCCATTGGCTCGCTGCGCTTGGCGCGGCGTGGTCAACAAATGAGAGTCATCGGAAGAGGACTGTACTTGAAGAGCCTGACAGCTGGGACCCACGAGGTCCGTGGTCGCACGCAAGGAAAGTTCCTCCTTATTAAGCTATTTCCTCCCCCTGACAGTTGGGACCCATCGGCTGTATCGTCGCACAGAATGAAGTGCCTCCTTGTTATACGAAAAAAGTATTCCTCCCATTGACAGCTGGGACCCATCAGATTTGGTGGCTGACCTGTGGGCCTACTAAGCGGACGTGTACACAGGGCTTTGTCAACTTAATCAACAAATGATTCCAGCAGCTGGACCATTGGATGTTAATCCAACAGCCGTGCTCCTTCTTCAACCTCTGTTCTTGCTCCTGTCTCCCGTGGGCGGCACCGCGGCAGTGCTGCCGCGCACCTGAACCAGTCAAGTTTCCCTCTCCTCTCCATGTACGACTCCATTGCCGCGTCTTCCCCATCTTCGGGTCGTTGCAGTATGGGGCTTCGTCGTCGTGCACCGGCCTTGGTGCGCTCGGCACGGTGTGGTCAACGTGGTCAACAACCAAGAGTCATTGGAAGATGACTGTACGTGAGAGGCTGACAGTGGGGATGCACCACGCCCATGGATGCATGCATGCAACTGCATCCTTTTTACCCTTAAAATTAATGTTTTCTCCCCCTGACTGCTGGGACCCACCAGCTACATCTTCGCACGCAAGGAAGTGCATCCATATTACGGGCAAAAAAATGATTCGCCCCTCTGACTGCTGGGACCCACCAGCTACATCTTCGCACGCAAGGAAGTGCCTGACGGTCAGGACCCACCTGGTCGAAGCGTATGTAGCATTGTCATTCTGGTCGCGAACGTGTACGTACATACGATCGGTCTGTCTGCAGGCTGCAGCGATGAACCGTGGCCGTATAAGGAAGGCGCGCACGTGTCGTAGTAGAGGCGCGCACGTGTCGTAGTAGAGGCGCGCACGTAGCATGTACACGTACGTACAGCGGCCATGTTGCAAGAAAGTAAATACGGCCACGTACGTACATACGGGCGGGGTCTCGAACGCCTACTCACGCATACGTACGGCCAGGGCTCGTGTACATGGCTGTGGTTGGGTCGGAACGGAGAAATTGTGTCGTCGTCGTGTTCATCGGGAGGCAACGAAATGCGTCATGTTCATCGGGAGGCAACGGAACGCGTGCTGTTCATCGGGAGCCAACCGGCTTGGACGGAACAACCGATGGAAACGAGGCCTGGCGTACCGCAGAACGGAGGAAACGGCCTTGTGTTCAACCGGCCACGGTCGAAACGGGATCCTATTCATCAGGAGGGGTCCGGCGTACCGCAAAACGGAGGAAACGGACCTGCTACGGTGGAAACGGGGTCCTGTTGATTAGGAGGGGTGTGGCGTACCGCAAACGGAGGAAATGGACTTGTGTTGGAGCGCTACGGTCGAAACGGGGGTCCTGTTCATCGGGAGGGGTGTGGCGTACCGCAAAACGGGACTCCACGAGATACTGTTCATCTCCACCGTCGACTGCCTCCACGGGCTACTATTCATCCACCGTCGTCCTCCTCCAGCCTCCATTCGCGACTGTTCATCCATGGGCTCCTGTTCATCCAGCCTCCACCGCGTGCTCCTCCACCTGCTACTGTTCAACCAGCCCTCTCCACGGGGGTCCTGTTCAACCACCCCTCCACGGACTACTGTTCATCCAGCCCTCCACCGGCTACTATTCAACCAGCCCTCCACCGGCTACTGTTCAACCAGCCCTCCACGGGGTCCTGTTCATCCAGCCCTCCACAGGGTCCTGTTCATCCACCGGCTCGATCGATCGGGGTACTATTCATCCAACGGCAACGGCCTCTACTACCACGGGGTCCTGTTCATCCAACCCCCACCAGGAACTGTTCATCCAAACCCCCTCAACAACGCTCACTGTTCATCCAGGGAAGGAGGCAGCAGTGTTCGATTGGCTTCAATTAGCAGCAGTAGCGAAGGAATCACACTCGGGTTCAGTTAACAGCAAGGGATCGATTGTAACGCCCACGATGCAGCTATATCTCCCACGTGTCGAGGCACGACTTAGAGGCATAACCGCATTGTGGTTTTGTCGCAAGAAGGGTCATCTTCACACAATCCCATGTAATGAACAAGAATGGGATAACGAGAGTTGGCTTACAATCGCCACTTCACACAACACATAAATATAATTCATACATCATCCAAAATACACACATAGACCGAGTACGGTCAAAAACCAAATGAAAAATAAGATAACCCCAAATGCTAGATCCCCGATCGTCCCAACTGGGCTCCACTACTGATCATCAAGAAAAGACACATAGTAACGACCACGTTCCTCGTTGAACTCCCACTTGAGGTCGATCTCATCATCTGCACTGGCATCGTCGGCACCTGCAACTGTTTTGGTAGAATCTGTGAGTCACGAGGACTCAGCAATCTCACACCCGCGAGACCAAGACTATTTAAGCCTATAGGAAAGGATGGTGTAATGAGGTGGAACTGCAGCCAGCACTAAGCATATATGGTGGCTAACATGCGCAAAAGAGAGCGAGAAGAGAAGCAACGGAATGGTCGTCATCTAGTAATGACCAAGAAGTGATCCTGAACTCCTACTTACGTTCATGCATAACTCAAACCGTATTCACTTCCCGGACTCTACCGAGAAGAGACCATCACAGCTACACACACGGTTGATGTATTTTAATTAAGTCGAGTGACAAGTTCTCTAGAACCGGACATTAACAAATTCCCATCCGCCTCATAACCGCGGGCACGGCTTTCGAAAGATAATACCCTGCAGGGGTGTCCCAACTTAGCCCATCATAAGCTCTCATGGTCAACGAAGGATAAACCTTCTCCCGGAAAGACCCGATCAGTCTCGGAATCCCGGTTTACAAGACATTTCGACAATGGTAAAACAAGACCAGCAAAGCCGCCCGAATGTGCCGACAAATCCCGATAGGAGCTGCACATATCTCGTTCTCAGGGCACACCGGATGGGCAAGACGTCGGGTTGGCATAGACCCTAGTTGCCCAGGGGGCGCCGGACATCGCCCAGTTTGGGCCAGCACTCGAAGGAGCACTGGTCCGGGGGTTTAAATAAAGATGACCCTCGGGCTCGCGAAAACCCGGGGGAAAAAGGCTTAGGTGGCAAATGGTAAAACCAAGGTTGGGCCTTGCTGGAGGAGTTTTATTCAAGGCGAACCATCAAGGGGGTCCCAAAAATCACCCAACCGCGTAAGGAACGCAAACTCAAGGAACAAAAAACCGGTATGACAGAAACTAGGGCGGCAAGAGTGGAACAAAACACCAGGCATAAGGCCGAGCCTTCCACCCTTTACCAAATATATAGATGCATTAATATAATAAGAGATATTGTGATATCCCAACATATCCTTGTTCCAACATGGAACAAACTTCAACTTCACCTGCAACTAGCAACGCTATAAGAAGGGCTGAGCAAAAGCGGTAACTTAGCCAAACAACGGTTTGCTAGGAAAAGGATGGTTAGAGGCTGACATGGCAATATGGGAGGCATGATATAGCAAGTGATAGGTAGTGCAACATGGCAAATAGAGCGAACAACTAGCAAAGCAAAGATAGAAGTGATTTTGGGGGTACGGTCATCTTGCCTGCAAGGTTCTCAGAGTTGTCGAAAGCTTGATCCTCGTAAGCGTACTCAACAGGTTCCTCATTCACGAACTCGTCTCCCGGCTCTACCCAAAACAAGGACACAAGCAACGGAACCACAATCAATCACGGGGAATGCACAAGCAACATGATGCAATACATGAATGATATGCAAGATATGATATGCGATGCATATGCGTGCTGCGGACGAAAAATGATGAACAATGCAGTAACTTGGCAAACCAAGCATGCCACTGGAAAGATGAGATGATTTCGGTCGAAATCGATATAAAGATTACCGGAAACGGATGCACGGTTTGCAAATGGCGAGCAAAACAAGAATGACACGAATATGTGATTAACAGCATGATAGCACTTAGAATGCAACAAGTAACAATGCTACAGCACTCCAACATAGCTACAAAGCATATGGCAGTAATTCAAAGGAGATGCTTGACAAAATATGAACACTGAGCTACGGCTAGTTCACACCAAAGCAGGTTCAAACAGGCATGGCAAAAGTGCACAAGATAACAGGTTCACAGACTTAGAGAAATTACTGGACATAGCTGAAACAGCATCAGGTAGCAATGTTCAGAGCAAGAAATCAACATGCTACAGGAACTTAACATGGCAAAACTAGGCATGGCAGTATTCTACTAAATGCATATGACAAAAATCCCTTACTGACCATAAGCCAAAAATACCAGAAGATATGATGGCAACCATGTAAACATAGCAAGTTTCGTTAACAGGTTCCAGACTTAGCAGAAAACAGAGCATGGCAGAAACAGACATTATGAGGGCATCTTTGTGAGCTTGATGCACTCACCAAAAAGCAATTCATGACAAAAAAAGCATACCTACGGAAATATGGCATGTTTATGAAGCTATCCATGGCAATAGCAAATACATAGCATGTATGAAACAACTACAACAAGCTTGGCAAAATTGAATATCATGTTAAGAATCTGCCAGAAATATTTTATAGCAAAAGTAGAGCAAGATTGACTCATGCTATGGCACTCCATAATTGCAAAAAAGGGTATGTATGGATCAATTACAACAATATATACAAAACATCCTTACTGAACATCACCAAAATATGCATGGATCTCTCTGTAGCCACATGAATACATAGCAACTAAATAACAGCAGTCACAGACTTGGTAAATTTACCAAGTCCCTGAAATCAGAAACATTACGAAGCCTAGTTTGCATGTTTGTGCTAGTTACCACAGAGATCACAAAAATACATGGCATACACCTATGTAAATATGGCATGACATACAAGAAAACACATGTAGAGCTCATGCCCATAAGATGCACAGATTAAATGCAACAAAAATAACAAAACCCTATGTTCTGATAAGTAACAACAGATAACAGCAACTAGCACTCTAGCACCAGAGATTTGGGCATCAAGATGGACTCAAATGAACATGGTGCAATGGAACAAAATGAAGAGCATCTTGAGTGGAACATTTTGATAAATTACACGCGCGAAACGGAGCTATATGCAGAGAGTTATGATGCGATGAACAGGTGCACATATTGTAAAATAATAGGACTTAGAGAAAAAACGGGGGAGGAGAGGAAAGTCAACCGTATGCGCTGGATCCAGATCGGGCCGAGCTCGAGCTCGCCGTGGCTCGGCTCGCCGGAGCTGGGGGAGAGGAGGCGCTGACGGGGAGAGGACGGGGCGCCGGTGAGGAGGGACGGGGAGGCGGCGCTCGGGGCCGGCCTCACCGGAGAGGTGCGGGGCGTGGCGGCGACGGGCGGAGGCGGCCGGACGCCGGCGCGGCGAGGCGATGCGGCGATGGGGCGGGG